>NC_137696.1:63136936-63158863 GCF_964034855.1 Anser brachyrhynchus | reverse complement strand
GCCTAGAGGTCAACTGAAAATTAGGGTAATTAATAGGTCTTGCAGAGTCTTGCAGACTGACAGAGCCTGATTCCCTACTGAAAACCTTTAGCTATTGGAACAGGGAAACCTTATGCTAAGGAATGACAGCATGTCTCATCCTTGGCTGGGATAACCTGAGAGATGATCTGACTGATAACTGTCTCAGTCTTATCCTGATAACTCATAATCAAAATTTTAAGTTGCCTTTGCAAGTAGAAAGGTTGTACATTCATGGCCATTACGAGGTGTTTGCAACACACTAGCTGGACTCCTGATGACAATATCTTTTCTAAGCTAGCTAGTTGCTCCTGTCCTAACTACTGTGCTAGTAAGAAACAGGGAAACCACAGAAATGACACCACGTAACTCTGGGTATTGAATTTCCTGGATCCTGAAAGACTCGAGACTAATGACTTTATTAAAACACAGATCACCCAAATCATTTTAATGTAGATTTGCAAAGTTGCATCTGACACTGAATAACTAATACAGTATGCCAGGGACCTCTCAGCAACCCCAGCTGAAAGCTCCAGAAGTCAAAACTTGTAGTATTTCTAGAAAATAGTGTCCTTCTGTAAACCAGATTTTTCTGTGACTGTACACCTGCTTGAAACTAGGAACTTAATGAATAACTTGGAGAAGATGATACTTTTACGAAGCAATCTTCTATACTACGGTGTGTAGGGTTAAAAATATATGATGCAGTGCTAATTTGTAGATCAGAATTTCAGTGCTCATGCTTCTGAAGTTCATTCCAGGAATGTATTGATAATATCCTGTGACTGAATATACTTTCTAAGTCTTTAATTTGCTTAATATCTGTGACAAGATAGTTAATAAAAGTTTGAATTTAAAAGGCTGTGTAATATATATTGTATACACTGTATTCATATTATACTAATCCCATGCTCCAGGGCTTCCAGCGATTACTTTTGGGGGCTCGGAAGAATTTTTTCTTCTTTGATCTATAATATGAGTTGTTTTTTCACCTTCTGAGTAATGGAGACAGCTAGATAGAGATATATTCAGTGCTTTTAGTGGCCTTAAATTCACAGGAATGTGATTGGTATATTTTGCTTAAAAACTCAGGATTAAACCAGTGATCAGATTTAGGATCAGGAAGGAATTTCCCTGTGGCTGAGACTGATCACTGAGGTGGTATTTGTAACCTTTTTCTGTGCCATTGAACATCACTTTCTTCCTAACATCTTACATTTTTTTCTTTTTCTTTAAAAATCCCTTTCTGGTGGGTATTGGTGAAAACCTTGATCTTTCATCTGTCTCCTTGTTGCATATTAAATTTATATGCCTTACTTTTTTTATGAAAGTACTCATGTTTGTTATATGGTGCAGGAAAGTTTTGGTAGCTGGCTGCATGCACCATAAGCATGGCATAGTGTGTAAGTATTCTATAGAACAGTATTCTATAGACAAAAAGACATTTGCAATATAGTAGCCCATGGTTGTAGTTCTGGTGCAGGTAGCCCTTTCAGTTCCTATTTTCTTGTGGTTCAAACAATCACATCAGAGATGGTCATGAACTGAACTTTGAAGTCTGGCACAAGGTTTCGAGCTCCAATCTTCCTTATAGCTCTGTAGAGAGAAAACAAGGAAAAGAATGGGAAGGCAAGGGTAACGGGGATGGAAATCTGGCTGCTGGATGCCTGTGTGCATCAGTGTTTGGAACTGAGACTGAGTGCAGCTTGTTGTATGGAAAGCAAATTGGCTGGAGAGGTATGGAAGGTTTTGTTTGTTTCTATTTCTATTTTGCATTGAAAAAAATGGTCACGGCTGCTTCTAGGTTACACACTGTGCTTGCAGTCCTAAGTCTGATGCCTCATCTGTTTTTTCCTTTCTTCACCTAAAGCTAATAGTAGTGTAAGTGTGGGAAATTGTAGATATGTTTCTGATTTAAATAGAGAGTACAATGTGAACCTATTAGATTAATAGTTATAATGAAACCTGCATGCATTTTTCTTGGCAGTCATTTCAATCACTTCATTGTAAGCAATCCAACTTTCCTGTGTTTCCTCAGTGAAGCATATTTCCAGAGAATTCAGTCTTTCCAAGTGCATTGTCAAGTGCTGATAAATTTTTATGAGCTTCAGCTAGTGGGTGACAGCCGCCATGGATATCAGAAATTATAGGAGAGCACTTAATGTGTGCTGCTCCTCCTTTGGAGTACATCTGCTTCAAGTGTCAAATCATGACTGGTATAATCTTCACTTTTTTTTCCCTCTACTGTTGGAGTAATAACTAAAACGCTTCTTGGAAAACCCAAACAAGGGTTCATTAGAATAGTAGACATTTCATCAAAGTTCATGCTAATGTCATGAATTCCAGCAAAAGCTGGGATGGTCTGGGATGCTAGAATGCTGCATCTTTGCTTACCTACTCCTGAGTCAGGGAACGAGGCAGTGAAACTAGCTAGGAGGAGGCTTTAGCTGACCATAACCATTCCTAATTGAGTCTCTTGTTCTGAGCTAGGACATGTTAGAAAGACTACACTTGTCATGATAGGATAGGCCTATCCTCTGAGGCCAAAATTAATTTTAACTAATTTTAGACAACCAAGATTCTTATGCTGGAGACAGAGTCCCCTTGTTATACACAATCATGGAAGAAAAAAGAATTTCTAAACCTATGATAGCAATGTCTATTCCAATATGTATCTACATAAGGAGAAAGAAAATCTTCATATTTTAAAGTCAATATAGGTATTGAAAACAAGGGACATGAGAAAAGCAGAATCTAATGACATCCACTGTTTTAATTGTTCTATTAACATACTTAGCCACAAGCTGGTACATGCCCCAAATGAACTTATCTGTGCTATAATGTTTTGAATCCTAAGAACTTAAAGTTTTTTTTTTTTTTTTTTTTTTTTCCAACTTGGTAAAATTAAAGCAGAGAAATTATAAAATGACTTGCCTAAATATCGTATAATAAAGAGACAAAAGTCCTGGCTTCCGGTCTAGTGGATCACCTAATAGAGCATGTCATGTCGAAAGAAGTCTCCAGAATGCAATAGTAATAACTTTTGAAGCAGTGGTTCCAAATTATTGGTATGAGTATGTTTTAAATACTCAGCAAGGGTAGTCAAGCAGTAATAAGCTAACCTAGGTAAATGGAGGAGGAGGAGAGGGAAAAGAATGCCTGAGTCCATAGGCTGGAACTTGCTGTGGGGCTCAGCAGATGGCCATCCTTGTGCTCAGAAAACAGCAAAGAAGGGAGCTGTTTCAATAACGTCCAAACAAGAGCTATTGATCTGGAAAAAAGGAAGATATTTTAAGGCAATGTTGCAAGAAGATGTAGAACATGGGTGATAAAACAGAAAGACAGTGAGATGGAGTGTGTAGCAAAGAATTAGGGGGAAAAAAGAGTTGGTAATTAGGTAAAAGTGACAGAAGCAGTGCATATAAACATATGGCTTATTTCTATGGTGTAATTCGCAGTACAGTTAAAATGTCTACTGACACACTTAAGTATTTGGACTTCCTGTCCATGAATTGAATTCTGCACCAACCAAAGATTTTGTCACATCCCTTGATATAATCCTTGCAGATCTGAGCACTGTTCACTTATTTACACTTATTTTTTGACATATTTAGTTAGAGTATAATGGCATGTAAAGGAAATAAAACATTATTATATGTAACACAGATTTTATTTTTCCATTCCTCTGAGTTATAACACTTATCTGACTGTACCATCTGCAATTCCTGGCATAGCTGAAGCATTCTACAGATATATAAGAAATGACAGGTACCCTATGACAAACAGCTTACTCCCTAGCACACTGAGCAAGCTGATGAAAGAAAGAAGATACAGTATATGAGAGAACAGGCTGACTGAGTTAGTGAGGGAGGTAACAAAAAATAGAAAATTAAATTTGCATAAGCATGTAAGTTATCTAGGAACCTAAATAGATTTCAAAAGCAGATTATACACCATTGTTTTCCAGCAGATCTTAGTTTCTGGAACACCACACTGTCTTGAAAATGAAATGTTGGCTGTCATACAGATCACAGTTTTATGGTCTGTGGGGCACACCCAAGAAGGTGCAAGAAGTTCTGGTGAGGCAGGGGAAGACATGAGAAAGAACAAATTCAGCTTTATGTCCATGCATTACTTATACCACTGTGTATCAAAGCCTGCTGCCTGCTCAGAGTGTGTTAAATCTTCAGTGTCTCAAAGTATGTTTAATAAAGCATTAACAAGTAAAATATTAAGCTGCTTAAGAAACTTAGACTACTAGTCTGAATTAATTCAAATGGACAATCTCAGGTTCTTGCTAGGCTACTTACATCTTCTGAACTTTTTTTTTTTTTTTTTTTTACATTGCAAAGAAAAGACCAGGACACATCTTGCCTGAAAAAACATTTATAATATTTCTTCATAAGTTTGATAGTAGAGCCCACAATAGTATTGAAATACTTAAATGAATGCATAACACTATGGTGAGGCACTGAGTACTGCAAGCTCTTTGTATCTTGTGATTTTACAACAGATAGAAGTGCTTACTTCTGTTGGAGTGTTACAGTGCAGGGGACTACATGGAATATTTTATTTTTCAGGAAACTACACTGAATACTTTTTGTTCAGTTTAAGAGGACTGCCACTTTACTTTGTTTATGGTATTTCAGTATCCTCCATTTACTGAAAGAATTTTGTTGATATCATAAGCTTGGTGCATGACATATAGAATGAAACATCAGTGAATAACCATGATAGAAAAAAAAAATAAAGGCCATGAACATAGAAAAGACACCAGTCAAATGAGATTATTGTTGTTATTAAGAACTGATATTTCTTATCTTAACCCTCCTTGAGGTGATTACTGAGTCTACCTTAAATTATTTTTTCTTCAAGATGTCTAAAAGCAAGCAAAAGCTTGGCAAAATTTGTATACAGTCAGATAGAAGTACCAGTTCTGAAAGTGTAGACTTTTACTGCTGAAGGAAAAACTCAAGGATTGATGTATTTTTTTGGCTTCGACACAACTGCGACAAACTGTCCTTTATTCAGTGATTCATTATTCCAGGTGGCGAACTTTTGCCAAAATTTTCAAGCCTAAAAAATACTAGCGAAAGATACCCAGCGAAAAGGTTCCTAAACTGTTCTCACATCATTCGTATTCCTGACAACAAATGAGGTAAATTAAGCAGTATTGCACATGTGAAGCAACTTTGAAAATAGTTTTATTAGGTCATTTAGATGACAGAATGTAGTTGCTTAAGTTTGAAAATAAGACCTACAGATTCCACTTGAAGGAGCAAAATTCATAAAAAATACACACGAGGAAGACAAATATTTAAATATTTGGATAAGCTGTAGAGTGATATGGCTAGGAAAAAACGTGTAAGTAAATGTTAAATGACTTATCATTTTCAAGGAAGCTCATATTTTTTATAGTTAATTTCCTCCCCAATGTAAAATCTATAAAAAGACTCTTCAAGGAAGTTGTACAGGAGAGTGGGGTTTCATTACCATCTTACAATTACCTTTCAGCCATACCTTGCTGTTAATCACAACACCACAGCATGTTCTAAAAATACAAAAATGCAAAAGGGTAACTATTCTGAATGGATTATTTTTCCCCTCTCCACGCAAAAACCACAAGTTTAAGAGAACAACCCAGACTCTTCATCATAAGTAGGCTTTAATTTGTATCTACCCTGTGTTCTTCTCACTTCATTAGCTTCAGAATTTGTGACTGAACAGCACTGTTTGGGCAGCCTATTGCCTAGTTGGAGATGTCAGAAGCAATTACTTTCACAGATTTAAGATTTTATCATACAATCTCTCTTTTTAGCTTTCAATGGACAGCACAAGAGAGGCTATTTGTTAAGCATTTCATCATATCTTATTAATTAGCCAGACTTTGCATCTCACCACAGATTATATCTCACTTTCCATGTGAACAAGTGAAGCAGAACCCTAGCTAAATAAAGTTGCCTCTGCCTGATACTTGAGTGGCTTTCTTGAAGCCTGACTGCTTGCCTGAGACAGGGAAGGAAAAGAGACAGGAGGTGGGACATGTGATGTTAAACAGTATTTAAGATCTGCACAGCTCGCAAATAGCTTGTCCAGTCAGAGGGACTTCAGCCCTATACTTGAGGTAGTTTACTATCAGCTTTTTATGCAGGGAAGTGCAGCTCAAGTTTGTTTCATGTGTAGGGGAATACTGTTTTCAGGTGCTTAGGTAATGGATTTAGAAGAACAACTGACAAAGGAGAGCTGGTCTATTGGTCTCAAGCATGCTTTCAATAGAATTTGTCATTTAGATTTTAATTGTAATGTGAAGATTACTGAAAGGATTACTAAAAAGTTTGGAAAACTTTGCTCATGTCATGGCATCCAACGACACTTTTTCATTCCCTTCCTCTAGCTAGAAAAGTCTCTGACTATTTCAGTTGTAGTGGTGGTACTGTTCCTACGGCAGTTTTTATTCCATCTTTAGACCTCCAAATTCACTTCAAAGGGAATACCTAATAACCTCTGTCAGGGCTGACAAGCTTTTCAAATATGAACTAATAGGTTAAAGTTGATGTTTCCCTTATAAACTGAAGTCATATTTTGTAAGAAGATTTTCAGTAATGAATAATTCTTAAGAGTGTGTCATCATGTTATTATAGCAATAAAATTTTGCCATCAATTTTGTATTACTGGAATGATATACATTTTAATATCTTTCAAGAGCAGGACATTTTGGCCTCTTAAAGTTTCTTCCAGCTTCTATTTTTAATAATATCTATTTCTATTCTAGAAATAGAAATATATATATATATATAAAATTTAATTGTAGACCTAGAAAAATTATCATTCATTAAAATCTTAAAGAATTTGGTTAGCACCCTATTTTTAGCAAATGTTTTCCTCCAATTATAGTACTATCTGTAAGTTTTTGTCTGACAGTAATATCACACATTTAGATGTATTCATAAGGCTTCTTGTTCACACATTGTCCATGAGCAGAGATATTTTATATGGTATTTTTCTTTGCTAAGCTCTTTTATGTGAAATCCTAGACTGTTTGTGAAGGATTTGTTTGATACTATTCGTTAAATAGTATTCAGCAACAGTGAATATCAAAGCTTATGATTTTCCTTGTTGTTGCTATTCTATTTTATGGCTTAGGATCTAATTTTCAAATTCCTGATTTCAACCAAAGTAAGTTTTGTTTAAATATGGCTAAAAAGTGGGTGAATAATTATTAACTAACAATCCCACTGCCTGACAGCCTAGTACTTGGCACCCTGAGTGTTGTTTCTCATTAATTTTATTCTTATCTGATAAATCTGACCCAATGTCATCATACTTGAGAAAGCACTGAAAGACTCAAAGCTAAAAGCAAGCCTATAATTGGACAAAAACATACTTATGCTAAAGCCATTTGTTTAAAAAACATTTAAGCTTATGAGTTCAATCATAATAAACTGATGTCCTTCAGAAAGTCATTGAAGTTCTCCATGGTTATACAAACAGATTAGATTCCGGTTCTGCAATCACATGTATGTTAGTTTAAAGGAACATTGACTTAAGGCAACATTCACAGGGTATCAAAGGCCTTCTGAAATACTTTCCAGTAGTCTTACTATTGTTCTCCTCCAAATGAAAATTATGATATCATGTCAGAAAGTATGTGTAATTTCACCCTTTGATAGTGTCCCCAGAATTCATTCTATCGTTCCTCAAAGTATCCTTTTAAAAATGAAAACATGAATATATTGTAGTCAAATCACGTTATGCTTTCCCTACAGAAATTCCATCTTTCTCTGTAGATCCACTGATGCTTTTTTTGCCAGGCTCACCCAAATTTAGGACCAAGCAGTAACTGCAAACGGGGGGAAGGGTGAGAGTGGGGGTGGGGGGGATGGCTGGGAGGGGTTGGGGGGGATAGCCTCTATCTAGACAAAAGATGAAGGTGTTGCCTGGCTCAGCAAGATGTACAGGCCAACTGAAAGTCATTTATCTTGTTCCCCCTAACATCTTATGGATTAACCTCAGGCAAACTAGGGATACGAGGTAATATGGAAGAGGAAGAGGGGAAAAGGAAGGGCTGGATATTGCTATGGGTAGTAGTTGAGTCTGCCACTCAAGATGGATAGCAGGGCAGACAGCATCTGCTTAACACCCTGGAGCACTCCCGTCTCAGCACATGCAGCAGAATGGCCTGAGGCTATGACCAGAGAGGAAATGCCAGTGCTTAGCTCAGTCCCATCCATGCAACCCCTTTCTGTAAGGGTCCCCTACACAGATTGCATTGCTTTAGTTTGTCTGATCTGTATTTGATTTGTGGGATTTCCTTCTTGCTTTTCATTTAAGGGGTCTCTTGAAGCAACTGTTTATTTTTAGGTATAAATGGGTAGGAGGAAATGTTACACACAGCACTGTTGTTCTTAAAAAAAAATTAGCAAAACAGGGAGTGAAGATTTCCATATATGTACAAATTTATTTACTAGCTAAAAGCACAAACAAAATTCCTGACCTAAATTGTCATGCTAAATCTACCCTTTTGCTTTTTCTGATATTTTCTGTCACACCTAATGTATACTAGAGGGAACCACCCATGGGTGGTTCACTGAGGATTCTCTAAAGGCGGAAATTACTCATAATCAACCACCGAAAAGAATTAAAGTCATTCTCTTCTATTCCCCCTATTAGATCTGCATATGCTGCACAGCTCACCATCTTTGAGTGCAAAGAATAATAATAAATAATTCCCTTTCCTTCAGCAAAACAAGTTAATTTAATTTGACCAGCCACAGGGAAAAAAAAAAAAAAAAGAAATAATCCCTTCAAGAAAAACATCACTCTTTTGCCAAACTACATTTCCTAAAGTGTCATAGACCTAAAGCCAAAGTTAACATTGCCGTCTCAGTTGTGTAATGCCAAGGCAGGGAGTCCAGGCTGGACATAGATCATCCAGAGTAAGAAGCAGCTCCTCGTCTCACTGGCCTGTACTGCTACACAACAAACATGCAATATTTAAATGGCCAAGACAGTATTTAAATGGCAAACCAGATAAGGCATCACTCTTGTTATAATTACATTTTGACCTTTTATGAGTTGCATAATACTAGAGTAATTGTATAATTGGTCTCATTTCTTCAGTGTCTGGGCTCTGAAGGAACCCAACCCTCAGCAGTTTTTACCCTCTTGTAAAACCTCCAGAAAGCTCAAGTTCAGAAGTCCTCTTGCAGGCAAAATCTATTTCAAACTACCCACCTATCAGCTTGATCACTTCCTCTCATGCCCAACTGGTTCATGCACTTATTTGTTTTAATATGCTTTTGTCCCCGGTGAAAAATTTGTTACTTATATTGATTTTTGCAGAATGTTATGAATACAGCATGCAACAGCTATGAAATATTTGAAAGATTTAAATCATTATGCTTCCTGATTAGCAAGCAACATGCTTGATACTTTCTGTTTATGTAACTGCTTTATTTCCTTCAATATTTGTAGTTGCATTTTTTGACAAGTTACGATAAAATCACAAGCCACATGTATCATGAATTGAGGCAATGGTTAATCAAGTTGTGTGTAACATAACAGCAGGGTTTTTGTTTGTTTCCAATAAGGCTATTTGCTTTGAATTTTATGCCTTTAATATTTGTGGTGTAGCTTTTGCTATGGTTCTGTTATAATTATTTTAGACATTTAGTTAGCCATTTGAGAGAGAGGTTGTTACCAAGAGGAATACTTTCAAGGACACTTCTAAAGCAAATAACCAAACAGGACTTCTTAGCTGCTTTGATGTCCTTTGTTTTTCAAACATTTGCACTGACATATTTTCCTATATAATTATCACAATCACAAACAAGATCTGATCAAAGCATCCTGCTGCTTATGAAGGTTGAATTTTTTAACTTTTCAGTTTTTGTTTTAGAGATATTTTCTTTTCATTTTAAGAACACTTGAGGAAGACCTAGTTGACAGGTTTGAGTGTGTCTGATACAGTCTTTTTTTTTTTTTTGTGGTTTTGTGTGCAAAATGGGTACTAGATCTACCTTCCAAGTTCATGTTATTGCACTGTGGTGTGAATACCAAGAAGTCAAAACACTACTATTATTTTTAATCATAATATTGTATTAAATCAATGAGAAGGAAAGCTGTATAACAGCTGAAGACAACGATAATTTCTTCTGCATTATTCTATACTAAAAGTCATACTTGGTTGATATAGATGTACTGGCATGTAGAAGTAATAAAACAAGGTGGATAAAATTGATGCCTAACCCTGTGGTTGCATAGCTCGTGTTTTGTTTTATTTTTGTTTTTGTTTGCACCAGGGGAGATCTTACCAAATCCTGTTCATGGGAGTAGTGGGAGTTTGGTCTGTTCCTCAGAATACTTCACATATGCTCTTGGAACTCTTCTCTTTCTTGGATGTTTCTTATTCTTGCACAAGGCTATGGATGATGGTTCTCTGGGTGGCAGTTGTTTCTGTATCTACACCTTTCTCAGAAGTGTATTTTCTTCCTATGCCCACCTCACAGTCCTGAAGCTAGATGGAAGTCCCTCACATGATGGAAGGACTGTGGTTGCTCCTCAGTGGAGGTGAAGGCCAGGAGCAGGTCACTGAAGCAGCCAAAGTAATTCCTGTAACTCCTGAAACACTCTGCAGCCTAATTGCAGGCATGGAAAAGGATGGTGGCCATGGGTTGAATATGTTTCCACACAGAGTTCAGGAATTTGTGCCTTTCTGTTGGCCTACTCATAGCCCTCACTTTTCAGCTGTTTAACTGCATTATCTCATTCCAAAACTCTAATAATCTGAGAAAAAAAAGTCCTGCTACTACATGAATCTGAACACAGGCACTTTGCTTAGGCTGAGCTTGATAGTGCTCAGGACTGTGTTCTGGTCAGGTGGTCTGACCAAACCCATGTGGCCTGTCAAGCCCATCCATGCCTATCCAAGTCAAATAATTTGTGTTATTGGCATTGCTACTGCTTTTCTTTTTTATTAGTTTCACCATTTTCCCCAGTCTTCAAGTGGTTACCCTTTGCTGATCTGAATCTAAGCTCCTCATCTTTTTTTTTTTTTCTGTTTCCAACCTTTCTTATAACGTCTTTCATAATCAACACAGAAGAAGCAACAAACCTGTCATTCATTTTTGTGTCCATGTACATTATTAGACTTCCATCCTATTAAATGAATTGTTTGTATGAAATTTAATTTAGCTACTGCAGCTGTACTCATTCTTATTGCCTAAAATAAATATATTAAGAGGTATGAATAGTTAGATATTCAAGGAAAGTGCTTGCACTTATACTTGTTACTAACATTTGGAGTGCTCTTTTTGAGGCCTGGGCTGTTTTAATATCTTTCTGCAGGATATGATGACCTAACAGACAATTTCAGTCTCTAATTTCTATGAAATGAAACATCTCTGGTAACAGAAGTAAAAGTTCAAATCCCAATTGCATTTTCCTAAAGTAGTAGGAGATAACCTGAGCGTCTTAAGCTACATTACAGCGGCAGCATTACAATTGGAAGTGAGACAGCAGTGAAGTAGAGTAGCAGCTGCCACAACCCAAGCAAGTTACCCTAATTCTCTAGTAGGCTGATGTTTAGGAGAGCAGATTTAAGAGAATAGTTCCAGTGATTTTCACAGAACTACTGACATGCTTTAAGTAAAATACATGTTGAAAATTTAGAAGCCTAAAATTTCATGTTGAATATTGATCATGTCTTACAGCAACATTGGTGTGGAGGAGCTATTTGGGATACAAGACCTTTATTAATTCTGTAATTGCATAGTAAAGGCTAAGGTTCTTTGGTATCATCAATACAAACAAATAATTAAGAAGTCATATATTTTGATTTTTCCATACAAAACTGCTGCGTAATGTTGAAATTTTTCTCAAACGCATTCTTCAAAAAAGCACTTGAAAAGTAAAGAGACTTTAAATTGGCAGGTTATAGATTTCGGTCAATGCCTCTTGAACAAAAGGCTTCATGAACAAGTACAGCATTGATGTAACTTTCATTTACATATATACTTTTATTACAGTTCTGCTATATATGCTCAGATTGACTTTCAGATATCTACTCCTAACTCTTTCTGCATACAACCTTTTCTCTTACTCCTTGTTCCTCTGAAAGTTGCTACCCTTTCCAACCCTAATGATAACAGAAAAGATCAGAGACATACCTAGACTGCTGTGTCCTATGGCTTTCAGTGGTCTGCTTGATGATATGTGATAAAGTGCAAAGAAAAAACAAATAGCATAGTGGTCGTGTGGATCTTTGTTTCTTGAACATAGAGCAAACAATATGAAACTTTTTTTCCCTCCATTTTTCTTTTTCTGTACAGGATGCGTTGTTCTAGGAATTTAGCTCCTCAGCTTGTTTTTTTTTGCTTTTGGGATGTGACACCTTGTATACTTCAAGAGTTAAAAAAAAATGGATATTTTTTTCAGTGCTTGGGAAAAAAGCATATATATATAAATGTGGGGAAAGAGGTGATATAGTCTGGGTAGACATCCAAATGATACATACAGAGCGTGATTAAATCTGAAGCATAGGGTGACAAAGTAGAGAAAGATATTTCACACTGGTCTGTTGTATGTGGGGCAGTGTAATCCATCAACTACTTTGATAAGCTTCACCAGTTTTTTTTGGAGGCTGCCATGTGATGATCTCATGAGCTGATTCAGACATTCCAAAAAAATGTCCTCTAAAATGCCCAAATGTATACGAAGAAATGATTGTTATGTTTGTGTCTGGAGATCAATGCATTTTTCTTCATTTGTGTTATACTACTGCAGTTTCTGGAGTTGCATTTCAGTAGGCCTTGCTGTTGATTTATTTTTAATTTGATCTTAATCAGCTTTGTGTTTCTATCCTTTTTCTTTTTGCCATTTTATTTACTTAAGTATCAGCACAGTTCCTCAATAAGAGGCTTGGAAAAAGAAAGCTCACATTGTCTGGCTTCAGTAACCATCAACTGTATTACCACATGCACATCTATCAAGATTAGCTACTTTTCCAGTACATAAAATCCATTTATGTAACAAGAAAATCAAATAAACACCACTGTGTTTTCTTAAAATCTCTAGTGTCCATGCCCTTCTTTGGCCACATAAAAATGATTTCTGGGAATTTAACAGCATAAAGTTTAACTGTTATGTTAAAGTCTCATGTGAAATGAATTAAAAAAAAAAAAAAAAGGATCTGTCAATGTCTTATCTGAAAAGGGAAATAGGTGAGTTTGTCTTTCATTTGAAATACATTAATTTAAGTAAATGTTTTATTATTTGGATATCATTTTACACATGATACATAGATACTCTCTCATACCAATGAAAATATGTTACTCTCAACTGATTGCCCTGGAGCAGTGGTTTGGAGTGGTCTCACATTTGGGTGACAGCCACTGCTCATTTATATGTTCCTCCAAAGGGTACTGATCTTCCAAGAAACCCTCAGGAGGCAAGTCAGTGATATATCACAATCCAAAAGCATGAACTTAGCAGAGCATGTAGCCAAATTCAGAGCAAATGGCAAACTTTGCTGCAAAGAGTTTGGCAGCTGTGTCGGACTGGAGACCACACAATTCACCTGTCTTGTGATGGAAATGCTGTCCAGCTTTCTTCCTGGAGAAGGCCATGGAGCTGAGTTAGAGCATGCACAGAGGGGCCAGGGTCATGGCTGGGACTGCAGGCATCTCTTTTTCAGTGCTGACTTTTGTCCACAGCCTCCTGCTTGCTTCCTTCTCTGAGATGTGCTGAGGAGGGTGACCTCAGGGCAAGGCATGAAAGACAGGTAACAGGGCAGCTTGTTTCTTCCTCAGGCCCTTACAACTGGCCAGCATTGACAGAAGGGCTGTAAGCCACTTGTCATCTCCATCCAGTGGCACTTTCCTTCCCCCAACCCTGATTTCTCTTCCGCCTCTTTCCTGTGCCCCCCAGGGTCCTGCTTGTTTGTGCCTCCAGAGGTGCAGCTAGTATGGTTCCTGAAGTCATCTATACCTCAAAAAGCATCCATGGCATTTTTTGGAGAAGGTTGGCACTAGGGAAGGTTACAGCAGTTTCCCAAGAAATGAGAGAAGAGTGTTACTGCTTACATTTTATTTACTTCAGGCATATTAACATAGTATGTGAGAAAAGTTCTTAGTGACGTTTGAATATGGACATTTCAGAGAGGAGTACTAGTGCCAAAACAGGCTTTTAAGGCTAAAGAATACCATGCAGGATTTATTTTAGGGTGCTTTCTGATTAACTGTTCATCACTATCATGTCTGGATCACAGCACTGGCAATTTTGTATAGTCAGCTGTTTGGATAGCATGTTCATTATCCAAAGGAAAGAGACATGAGGAAAAAAATTATTGAAGAATTTCTTTTTATTTTCTTTATACATTTTTTTTTTTTACTCTTTCTGATTATTTTCCTTTATTGCACATAGATCCTTTCTAAAATTAACAGGGGTTTGAGTGGATTTCCTGCTAACAGCAGCAGAATTGGACTAAATTTTTAAACATTTCCTTAGATTTATGGGTATTTGGAGCTCAAGAAAACACAGTATGAATACATGGAATTTTTTGTTCTGTTCTTTTAATAATTTGATCCATAAATAAATAACATTTGATTCTCTAGTCCTCATTTTCCAATCTACCAATATCCTTCATCTTCTTTTCCCAGTGGAAGTTAATGATATTCACTTTGACATGCTCTTTTTTGGGGTGGTATTTCTACATGGGAACCAGGAAATGTGAGTGTGTGTGGGGAGGGGAATGACAGTCACCAAAACTCAGAAATGCCATGGGTCATAGTTTAGGGCAATTCCCAGAAAATAGTCTGAAGTCATTCTATTCAGGTCAGGTCCAGTGCTGGGGAAGCATGAGAGGGAATTTGCTGGTATTTTCAGGGCAAGCCCTCTACTAGTTCCCTATCATGGATTTCATTTTTGGAACTCCCCTGAGAAAGCAAATGAACAAATACACTTGCCTGTGAAAGGTGATCTGTGGGGCACACCTTAATTCAGAAGGAATGTTTAAAGAGAAATGCAGTTCCTTCTTCACCGTGTATTCACTGATAGCAGGCCATGAGTGGGAGCACTATTTTCATGATCCTTTAGCAAAAAAATATCTGTTTGAGAAAGGACCAGGGAAAGAGCTTGTTTCAAGTTAGAGCTGAAGAATGCTATGCTGTCCTCTGTGGATGTAAATTTCTGTAATGTTCTCTGTTCACCTCTAGTTAAGGTTGTAAATCTTTCACTTTCATGAGCACTAAACTCACCTACGAATTTTTAAATGTACTTCTCATTTTTTCCCTCAGAGTGTTGTGTCACAGAAGAAAATTGAAGACATGAGGAATGTCTGGGCTAAATGCTTCCTTTGGAGTAGCTGATGTAGGTGAAATATCTAAGGAATGTTAATCCCTTTAGTTTTAGTCATGTTTATGACTAGATATTTTAAAGTGGTATATGTAAAAAATCAGATATCACTAAGCATGTTATATCCCTGGGGTATGTAGAATGATTTCTCAAGTTTTTAACCAGTATCCTCCCATCATTGCATAATTTTGCCAGGCTTGCAATATTTCACAAATCCAGTAGGTCTCTTCAAAATGCCTTGCAAACCACTGCTCACAGGTAGTGTAACCTGAAATGATCTTGTAGCTTTTCATTTATTCTGCACATCCACTAAGAAATCCTCAGCAAGCTCTTGTTTACAGTTAGAGAAAAGCTGGTTTGTGAAGATAGCACGGCCACACAATCTGTGGTGCTGCTGCACCTTGTAACTTTGGTCTGGAGGAATCCATGTCAAGCTGCCCTGAAGGACTGTGGAGTGCAAAATGTGACAGTAAACAAAATGCTTGGTCACTTAAGAAGTCAAGGATCAAAAGGAGCAACCAAAATCAATCAGATCCAGATCTAATGGGTCTGAAAACACACATAGAGAAGCACTGGGCATTTTGACTAGAAGGGTACATCATATAGTATAACTGGGGTCTTTTACCTTTGGGAGCCAAGAAGCCTTTTATGTTTCCAGAAAGCAGTGTTGGTATGTATTTCCAGGCTCGTGGCCTCCCTTCACATTGCTACCTGGAAAAAAAGGGTGAACAATCTCTTTCCTTACTTCATTGATATGTGAAAGCTACTGCCTGGGGTAGTTTACTTCAAGTAATCACTCCAATTTCACAAGAGTATTAGGGCACTTTTAAAATTAGACTCCTTTGTCTCTAGAAAAATAAATGATGAAATCAACTTACTGTCAAGCTTATTGAAGCCTTTGCCACTTCCTGGTTTCTTCTAAGCTGTAAACACCATGAGAAAAATCTTCTTGGGACATCTTCTTGTATGTCTTCTTGGGACAAACATTTAATCTTTTCACTGTTCCAGAATAGAAAATTTAGAAATACATGAAAAAAATACTAGAATTTTGGTTTGTCTGAATTTTGTGTGAAAGGCTTTGATAAGGTCATATTCAGTCTGAAATGCTAGCCTCTTACAGCGCTGAACTTAAAACACAGGTATGAATACAAAATGTGATGCTGTCTGGTTTAAATGTTCTCTATGAAGAAGTAACCATTATTTTGGGCTGATATTGAAATATTCACAACCCTGTACTTCTTTCCATCGGTTTATTTGCATTATTACTTGATGTGTCTTAGATTCTCCATCCTGATTTAATACTTAGGTTAAACTGCTAGACAGAGGCTCATAACATGTGTATACACTTTTCTTTTTTCTTGAAGACTTCTGTTTTCTTTTTTAACTTAAAGTGAAATCCAGTGAGTAGTATCCATCCCACATAGATTTTTGCAATATAGACACACAGGCTGTCTTAAAATCTGTGGAGAGAAATAGATATTCCCAGAGGACAATTCATCTGGCCTACATGGATGCTAACCTTTGAGGTGATTAATGTTTTAAAATTTCCTATTTCCCTCAATAGATTGTGAAAGACTAGATGACTAGCTTAGACCAGTACTTCATATTTCTAAGTCCTAGATGTCTAAAGACCTATCAGCCTTATCTTAAAGTTTCCCCATGTGTAAGGAAAACACCACAAGACTGGAGTAAAGGGCTGGAAATAAGGTGTTTCTTAGCTCCAGTATTATTTTGCTTATTAATTTTTTCCATATGTATATTAATGATAATAACACTCAAACAGAAATGGTTTCACCATTCGGACTTTGGTCACCATGCATTGTACAACGTCTCTCTAAAAAAATGATAGGTCCATATTTATGGTGATACTTTTAAAAAAAGCTAGCAAGGTGATCACTCTTTGCCTGAATAAAGCATTATTTGCACAACTCCGCCAAGAAATGTGCTGATATTCTGTCCTGATGTGTATTAGGATAAGAGCATTGTGCATTAGATCCTCTACAGGTAAAAGTGATGTAGTTGTTATCAATAACACTTATCATTTGCAAAACGTTAGACAAAAACTAAATGTATTTTTATTTAACACATAAATTAAAATCCCATATATAAAAGTATACAGCATAGAGTAAAAAAACACATACATGCAGGCATGGCCTAGACCAAACCCCAAGTATAATAGTTTGAAAGTTGAAACATCAAAAGTGGAATCAAAAATTTTCTCAATGCTGATGTATTTCTAATTATTTTTGCATTCAGACCAACTTAAAGGGAGGCTGGATTCAGGTCTGAGGTCTTCTTGTAGGTGATCTTTGAAATAATCAGCTTTTTTTTTTTTTCCCCATAAACTCAGTCCACTGTTTCTTATGCATACCTATTCTACAGTAACTTCATACAAAATTTCAGAGGTTAAATTCTGATTTTTTTTTTAATTTTTCAAATTTTTCATTTCAGAGATGAAATTTTCTGAAAAAAATCACTGAGTGACTTTATAAATTGCAATCTGGCACTTCAGACTTACAGACTGATTTTACTGGCATAACACTACAAAATCACACAAATCCCATTTGCTTACACCTAAAGTGTCAGCCAGAGAATGTGGCTGATATTTTGCCAATATAGATTGATTTTTTTCACTTGATTTTTAATATAGTAATAAGGATTAGCAAGCAGTACACCTTCATGTTAGTTGGGAACCCTTCCTCTAAGCTCTTCTTCAAGAGGATAAATGTTTGCAGCCTGCCTTTCAGACTCCACTATTGCATTTATTACATCTCAAGGAGGAGGCATTTGGCACTTAATTTGCAAAAAGCATTTTGTCTGAATTATGTCATGTTTATTATGACAGTATTATAACATTTTTCTTTATTTTTGCAAGGCAGATGCACTACATAATTTGATGGAATTTCTGGCAGAAGCTCACATTCGGTGTTTCTTCTCTTCTTTTTCTGGTGTTTCTCACACCCTTGTATTAAGATACAGGCTGTGAGAGTTGATCCATGGGGCATGCCTGCACTGAGCAGGGAAGTGGAATTCCTTCTTTGCTGCACATTCAATAATTACCCAAGTATGTGTAAAACATGAGTGTACACTGTGCTTAGTGATATGTTAGGGGTTGTTACGTAACATGAATTGATGTGTGAGATTGGACTGTACTAACTGAAGTGATTGCATAATTAATTGGAACAGAAGTGAATTGTTTGCATTACCTGTATTTGGAATTTATGAATTTGCTCTGGATATATTAAATGGAAAATTTTCCAGCTATGTGCTGTTTTTGTCTGTCAGTTTTAACTACTAACTTTCCAGGGCTTGCTGATTAATCACGAGGTTCAATTTTTGCTCTTTAATTGGATGACTGAAGCCTTTTTACTAATGACTTTTATTATTATTATATTTTTTTTCCTGTATAATACACTTTGGGTATGAAGTTTTTAAGATTTGTGGACATTTTAATTAAATGATCATTTCAATATTCATGCATAATGCATATTACAAGTACAAAACCAATGTATTAAATTCAAGCTGTATGCTGGATAAAACATTTTGTGGATATTTTTCCATTATTCAGCTTTAGTTAATATACTTACATCTTGATAATGATTGTATATGTCAAAAATACATGAGAGGTAAAGATCATCTACCAGGCAAGAAATAAGTTTGTGCAGATCTTTCTGTGTTACAGAGTATATGGAAAATGAATACGAAGCCCTTAAACACTGACATGCAATAACCATCTCAATATGGCTCTGGAAAATGTGTCAGATGGAACAAGTAATTAGTAAGTGGCATGAACAAAGAGAAATCACTCCTAGTTAAGTAGAATATTGTAAATAATGGATTTTATTCAAACAAGCAAGGATCTGAATTACGATAAAGTAAATATCAATTATTCATTTAGTTTAATATTTTATTGCATCCCTCATAAACATTTACATTAGAACAGCAGTGAGCGTACCCGAGAGATTCAGACTAAGCAAACAAACTCCCCTACTGCTTCCTTGGCTTACAGGCTGACTGTCCATCACCGCATAAGCTCAGGATGAAATGAACTGAAAACTGTATCACTTGTCGAAACTCCAGGTAGTGCCAACAGATCCATCATGCAGGGAGCCAAAAAAGTATCTGAAACTACTTATGCCTTGTTTAGAGTGAGATCCCTGGTATAATAATCTTGTTTAGATTGTATGTATGTCTGCTGGAGCAGAGGCATGAACTGAGTTATATAAGCACCTGTATATGACAGTTTTGAAGAATCAGACTGAGAGATTACTGATTTACAAGAATTTTTGCTGTCTGTCTATCTATACTGCCAACCAGGGTATTAAGTCATGGCTACTGCCATAGCCATGCTGTGTGATGCATACGTATAAGTTGTAAGAAGTGGAATTAGGCAATACATTCATATCTCATGGGTCATTAAACAGGCATTACATATCAAAAAATTTCTACCAGTATCATGTAAGATTAGAATTTAGGTAAGGCTGAATACCATACTCAACTTTTTTTTTTCTTTTTTTTTTTTTCTTTTCTTCTGGTGAGTTTGGAACACATTTGTGAGGATGTAATTTCTTATTTTAATACTGCCTTACTTAGCATTTTTTTTCCAAATTTTCAGACCTCTGATTCATGTTTTAATATGTATGATACTATGCAAAATAAAAATAAATTGAATCAGGAGAGCAGCTGTCTTGAGTGAAATCCTGGACCAAACATCCTGAGAGAGAGCTTCTGGCAATCTTCAAGAATGACGTTATCATAAAGTGCTTATTCCAGAAGAAATAGCTAAGCTATCTAGACAAGCTACTTGATGTGTCTCATTATTTGACTTCTGTGATTGAGGGTCATGGTTTCACATAAAGTTTTGGAGCTTAAAGTTGTAGAGAGGTATTTTGTCAGGTTCTACCAGGTTTTGAAGCATGTATTTTCAAGCACCTACATTTGTTAGAGACTTAATTCTCCATCAGCATTATTGGTGTATATTGGAGCACAGTAAGCTTAAAAAAACCTCTTAACCGTGAGGACAGATGCAATGCTCAGTGAAGCTCCGTATCTAGCACCAGACAGTCAAGGGATCTGTGCTGTGCACCTAACCCATTTACAGCTTTTCTAGGTGAGCATGAGGGAGGCAATTAAGCCAACATTATGGCTAGAAGCCAAACAATTATGGGTGTCTTCTCTTCCAGTCTTTTGGATTTATCTCTTTAACTTATTTAATCAATTTCTGAATATTTTGGCATGTGATTTTTTTCAAATCATAAGCTCTATGGTGTGTGTAATGGTTATGGCTACACGTGTAAATATCATTACTTGGCAACAGTTTATCATGACAGAGTAAGTTCTTCATGACATTCATAAGAAAAGAGAGTCTATACTGAGGAACCTTCTCTTTCACTTAATTCACAAAAGATCAGATGTCAAGTGGACATTCAAAAAATAAATTCACTTTAAAAGCTGGTTTCTACAATGCATTTCTCCTCCTGGGATTAATTTTGTTGTTATTCCATTTGAATGGGATAAAATGCTCTTTGTATAACACTTTATAATTCAGTTGTTTGAAAAGGCTCTTGTGGAACATTGCAGTGCCAGTATTTTATTAGAACAATGATATTCGAACAGATGAAAATGCTGAAGATTTAATGGAAATAAAAATGACATTGAAATTCTGAATTTTAGAAAACTTTGGCAAGTGGACACTGGCAGTTCCCTGTGGGTGTCTGAGGATACAGAAATACACTTCTGTATTAAATCCTATGAAGTGGTGCATAAAGAATAATGGGCTGTTTCTCTTTTCAAGACAATACCAATGTCACCAGAATGCCTTATGGCAGTTTACATAAGCCAGACTTGTCTGAGTAAGTCTTTGTCATTGGAAACTCACCTGCAGTTATTTTACTATCTCCTGCAAACTTCCTCCAAAGCTAAAATCTGTCCAAGAGGAAAGAAAGCATCTTACCTCACAAGAGGTGCACTTACAGGTATGTTACTGTGTCTGTAGCTCAATGAAGCATGTTTTTCTCCCTTGAAGAAACATTCTGTGGCTACAGCACTATGTTATGCCTGAAAAGGTGGATGAAAGAGTCAGCCGATCTGTAATAGAGAGGAAGATAAAGGAAAGAAAGGTACCTCACTTAGAAATGGGAGGTGGCAGGAAGATGGATGAACTGAAGAAGATGAATTTGGGAAGGGAAATGAGTTCTTTCAAGATGAGTGAACATGTTTTCCCTTTCATCTTGCTCACTGACTTCCTTTAGGATCATGCTCTCCAAGCTTAGGTGACAGATGAAGCAGTTTGTGCATGCACTCTTGGCTGAAGTGTGAAGGATAGGCTGTAGAGCAGCACTCTTGTGTTTCTGCAATGGCAAAAATGCAGGAAATGCAGTCTCACTTTCATCAAAATTGGTTCACATCGGCCATTGAATGGTAGTGGTTCTGCAGTAGATACTAATGGCAGGTATGAGTATGTTGATCAAAAGTGCTCTACAGCCTCTGCTGACCCTTTTGTGCAGGGAGCAACTCTGCTGTCATTGTATTGAGCTAGAAGGGCAGAAGTGACAGCAT
>NC_137696.1:63056936-63131936 GCF_964034855.1 Anser brachyrhynchus | reverse complement strand
GATGATGACAAAAGTATCAGAAATGAAAACAGGAATGAGAAAATATCATCTTTACAAGGAGGAATGAAAGACAACTGGGTTTAATTATACTTGGTGCCTTGCTCGGAATATTTAATAAATACTTTCATGAGATATTCTCACATAAACAGGTTATCTTTTCTTCCTGCAAGTTTCAAACAAGCTTTTACATTTTCCTCTGTACTAATGGAAAAGACTGCACAAGGAGAGAGGCAGATTTTGGCTGACGCATGGTGATGAGTGAATAGAAAGCAAAAAATAAAAATATTACACTCAACATCTGGATTGGACTCAGCAGAGCTGAAAGGAATCCAAACTGTTTCCAATCTTGTATGCTGAGTAAAAATGACATGGAAGTCATCTTGCAAGTGAATACTCTATAGGGAAATATTTTTGGCATTCATATACCTTTATTTCTTCAACAGAATGTTACTTTGAAGCTGTGGGATATAAGGAATTTTTAGAATTTTCTCCCTTTTTATTATGAATGCTTAATATTTCTAAATACAATTCCAGGGGAGAAATAAAATGATAAAGAGTATTAAAAAGCTCTTAAAATAAATTATTCAATAGACTTGCCATGAATTATCCATTGGTATAAACATAGTCAGCTAGCTATATATCAACTGTATAAACCATCTGAAACAGCTGGAGCAGCTACAGAACATTAGATTTGCCATCAGGTACCCAATCTAACGTGAAGTATATTGTCTTCCTTAACTCCAGTTGTGTGCATCTTTTGCAGCTCTCATTTTTGTGACCCCTTGTCAGCATTTGTTGTGCTGCCACAGTGCAATAGCAATGTAACGATGTGTTTCTCAAGATGGGTGTTTCATCTGTAAGATATTGGCCAAATCAAAGTTATTGATGGAATGATGGATTTATTTATTTTCAATATGCACACTTTTTCATCAGTAAGTAGGACATTGCGGGATCTAAATGCTTCCATCTACAGTTTGAGATCCATAAAATCTGGGACACCTCTTGAAAGAACGAAGCTGTAGTTATCCACTTTGTTCCCTTGAATGGATGACTTTTGTCTACGGGTTAAAATTTGTTAAAACAGGTATGCTTAAAGATGAAATGTGTAATGGATGCATCTCAGCATGAATCTTTTTCCACATTTTGATGGCAGTAGCAAACATCAATTTCAGTGCTCTTTGGGATTTCTGTGTGGAATAAAATTTGTATTCACAGGAACTTCACCATTTATAAGTTTCACGACCGTTGTACTGAAATCTCTGTATTTTCTCTGACTCAGGGACTGAGTCTTTCCTGACTTAAGAGTCCCAGGAAGTACGGTAATGTCTTTCCTGGGAGTAGGAGAAAGAGGAAAATGGGGTTGATTCAGGTTGAATACAATGCTCAGGAAACATATGAAGCATACAGGTGTTGCCACAAATTCAGGTAATAACTAGATGATTTGTGGAGAATCGAGAAACCATAAGCAACACATATCCAACATCACAAAAATAATTAGATTTGGCATGGAAGACTAGCAGAGGTCAGAATTTGATTGTTCTCCTTCTGGTCTGCTGCAATTGGTGAAACCTCAGGTGTAACTTGTGTTTCCCATGGCCAGGGCAGATCCTTCCCTAACCTATCTACTGAACTGATTCAGTTCACACAGGAAATTTCGGTCTGGTGGGTACAAAGTAGAGCTTACTCTTTCCATGGCTTCTATAGAAGATATGGGCTTCTATAACAGTTGCTTTACTGCTGATGTGCAGCCTGGGGAGAAAGATGCCTATAGAGGATCTTTCCTATGTTGATTTCAGATGGTCCCTCTGCAACCTTCAGTTCAGCTACTAATGCCCTTGCAAAACCTTGTTATTGATTTGTCTCTCTCTGACTGTCCTAACCAGCAGTCATTATCTTGGTCTGGAAAGCATGTGTTTAGTGGGGGTTTAAGCAAAAATATTATGTTTATTTCACAGTTTGTTTTTTAAGTTTTAAGGAGTTTTTCATTTTATTTCTCTGACCAAAGTAAGGCCAATAATTATCATCTGTTTTTATTTGAGTCTAGATACTAAACAGAATGGTCTGAAGCTAAGACAATATGAATGGCAGGAGGAAAATGGTAGTAAAAATAAACAGTACTTACTTTTACAGATTTTTGTTCTTTGAAAGCATTTTGGAGGGAAATGATCTGAAGAGAGAATGAATATGTATTTCCATATTTACAGTAGCACAGTAACTCTTCAAAATTTTTTATATGTTTGCATCTATGTGTGTATAAATATATTTATATACTCACATTTACTACATACTGACTCATGAACTTTTAATGGTATTGGTTTAAGCAATGCTGAAGTGTGTGTGGGTACATGTATTTGTGCCCATACTGGGATGTGTTGAGGCACGGGGAATGTGTTAGCTGTTCTACTTGCCTGCAGCATGACTGACAGCACTGTTGTTTTTCTCAGTGGTAGCAAGGTCAGTGGGCTGCACGACCAAATTAAATATACTTCGTGGGAACTGCAGCAGTTCACTTTGCAGTGAGCTGTCAGCAGAGCAGGGTTTGCCCAGAACATCCAGGGCCAGAATATCACACTTTGTTCTCAAGTTTCTCCTCTTCTCCAGCCCTGCAACTGAAAAATAGTAAATACACATATCATTTGCTTTGCCTTTAAACGCCCCCCCCCCTATATATTAAGTAATAACTTCACTAACTGTGACACAAAACTGCAGAGCTTGGTTCCTACTGGAATTGCTTATTAGAACATACACCTTGCTGTAACATTCAATGGGAACATCTTCAGTACTGGTAAAGCTACTGTACTGCATACACTGGGCAGTATCTGGTGTTATCAAGTGTCTTCTCCTGCCCATTCACAAGCCTCCAGGAAGATGATTGAGTAATGTCCCAAAACATCCACTGGTTATGATACAATACACTTACTGATTTGCAGTAGAAGTCATATTTTAATTACAGGTATCAGGGAAAGGGCTTTTGAAGCTACATTTGAAACCTGCAAATTTTGTCTTAAGGAAAGAGCTTATTCAATAACAGACCAATGCAAAACCTCCTGAATTCAGTGGAAAGGATCCCACAGAGTTCAGTATGCTTTGGATCTCTGCCTAGTTGCAGTGTTTCTTAAATAGCTCCAAACCTACTACAGGGACTATTTACAATTCACAAATACTGTAATTAAGTTAGTTATCTAAGGCAGCTGGCAACATTTTAAAGGGTAACCATACATATGGTTCTATTTATAAATAAGAAGTGATTTATCGAACTATATTACTTTTATATATGCACATATATATATACATACACACAGATGTACTCTATAAGATTCTGAAAATGAAAAATGTCAAGATCTGTTGTCTTTTTTTGACAAACTGAACAATAGAGAAGTTACTTGCATCAGATTTTTACAACACTCTAAAGCTGTTTTTTTTGAATTCCTAAAGAAAGTGCACCTGAGAATTGAATGTAGCAAACAATGGCACTTAGCTCCCTTTATGCCACCATACATGTTGGATGCTCGTTTTCCAAAATGTCCTTTCATAAAGAGACTCTGATTGTAATAACTTTATAAATGGGTTATACCTAGAAGCCTTAGATCAGTATTTAACGACTAATAAAGTAGAAAACATGATGAATGTTTTATTTGCCAGTTTGAAAACAGATCTTCAACAAAGACCTTTTCAGTAACAGGAAGATGGTTTGCTAGTACTACTGGTTATACACTACAGCAGCAAATTTTGGATCAAACATCTGGACAAAGCTTGTTGAAGTATCTTCCTGTATGGATTTCCCTTCTCAGTTTAGTGACAGCTGTCCCTCTTCCAGTTCTTTCTTGTGTGCAAAGCTTGAATGCACACTTTTGACAAGAGCTCAGTCATTTGGTTTCCAGAAGCAACTTCTCTGAATTTCCTCATCATAAGATCATTCAGCTAATAGCTTCAGTGATTGCTGTCAGTCATTTCTGACACCTTCATCAGAAAGAACTGTCTACCAGTGTTGCTAGCATGAATTGATTTTCTTCTTCCTTCAGGTTTCTTCTTGTTAGGAAAGTTGTGAAGCTTACAGTGTGCTTGTGAAATGCCTTAAGATTAATGAGCTTTTTATAATAGCATAAAGTGTTCTTTCTACTAAATATTCTGCCATCATGGTCCAGAAGTCTCTAAACCATTGTATATTATGGAAATAAAGTGAGTATAACAGGCAGGTGCCTTGGGGCAATCAGGTCTGCTTTTACATGGATAAGTATTTTTACACTATTTATTTAAAACTTGGAAGCCTTAACCAATCCAACTTACAAAGATTTCATGAACTAATTGCAAATATTTTATTTCCACATATTTTGGGATGACAAATATAATGGTCACATCTTAGTTTGGGTTATAGGAGAATACATTTTGAAACCAATTAATAATAGGTAGCACTGTGCAAGCTCTGCAGAGCACAGACCCTGCTGAGCAAGCTGTCAAATATTTGCCATGGCACACAGAACCCTAGCATAGTCAAATGAAAAGGAAATATAGTCAGGCCCATAAAACTAAATGGGAACTTGATGAATCACCACTTAAAAGCTTGGTCCCCACTGGCTGCAATAAATGGTTTAATTTTTTATTTTATTTTTATTTTTTTATTTTAAATTAAACTTGTGCTTGAATGAATGTGAAACTCCATGCAGGTTGTGTACACATCCCTTGGATACACAGGCAAATTGTCGCTTGGACATGCATCAGGTTGGTTAGATCAGCAACATGGCTGAGCTTGGAGATGAGACAAGTTGGCATGGAAGTGTGGGGAAAGTTTCCACAGCTGTTGTACCATTCCTTTAAATAGGGAACATTGATTTTGTGCACTTCTGCTTTGGCAACTTTCACTAACTTTTGCTTGCACACAGACATGCTTGATTAAAATTAGCTGATTGGGTGGGATTTATAAAGCCCAGTCTCAGCTGCCCTTGAATGGCAATGTCTAACACATTATGAATAGTGCACTTTTCAAATAATATCCAATTTGCCTGTCTGATTAGGTGTATCACAAAATGTGGAGGGCTTCCCCTGAAATACACATAAGCCTTGTTAAAAAAATAAAAGAGATTCTATGAAAATGTGGTTCCCATGGTTATGAAAACAAATTGGGTTTTTGCAGGTGCAAACAGTCTATTAGTGACCTAACTGATCATTTGTCCATGAAGTTATTTCCATACAAATCTGTGGCAATAGCATGGAAAAAATTATGTTCAGTGTGGTGCCCACATCTTAGTGATCCTGATCTTGAGACATCAGGAGAAGCCAAAAGTTCTGTAGGTGTCAGAAAAAACTTGAGACTGGATATTGTAGCTTAAGACTACAACATTAAGAAAAATGAAAAAGCCTTTTCAGAATGGCAGTGCAAGTCTTCTTGCCCGGGAAGTGGAGGTAGGTGGGGGCTGAGGGCAATAAAACTGTATTACTGTGTTGGTAAAGATTTATTTATTTGTTTGTTTATTTATTTATTTATTTATTTATTTATTTAGTGATTAGGATATCCCATGGTTGTAAAGATTTTTCTAGACCATCCTCGGTCCTTTCTTAGAGAAGGCAATGCAGATTAAATGGATTCCTGGCTTAGGATTATTGGCTGTTGCATGTCTTGAGAGAAATAATTATAATGTTTTCCTTATTAAACAGATGATGATACAGTTTGATAAGCCTGAATGCTATAGTTTGCAAAAAAGGCAACTGTTGAACTGTTTCATTAAACAGTGTGTAGTTACCATTATATGCTCCTCCTTGTTTTTCTTTTGTTAGGGCTCAGATTGGGCACTATTTCCCCTCGTGAACTTTAAGCAAAACATGGACTATCCAGAGACCCTGGAGGAGAGCAAACAGAATGATCAGAAAGCTACAAAACGTGACTGTGAGGGAAGTTTGAGTAAATCAGCTTTGTTCAGCCTAAGAAAAGGTTTTCAAGGACTGAGGAAGAATATGAAGTGACATGCAAATAAATGAAAGATGCCAGCAATCTGGAAGACAACCATGCTTTCTGTCCATGATGGATAAGCTGGAAATGATAGGCAAGATAACTATGAAAACCTCATAATGATAAGGAGAGCAAAGAGTTGAAATGGGTTACTTACAGAGGTTATGGAGTTGCAGTTAGTGTATGTATTAGGTAGACTTCTGTGAGAAATTAGATAGATATTGCTGGTTTTGTTCGAGGTGCAGTAGATGGAACATGTGATCTTTCAATGTTCATTTCCTCTCCTAAAATTCTGGGATTTACCAAAATGTTGGCATACAGTGTTCTGTCAACTTAAGGCAATGCGGATTTGGATGATGGGTTGAATCATGCTTTCAGTAAGAACATTGATTAGGCGTATGTCTGGTGGTTTTACCATATGAAAATGCACTTTAACTACCTTGAGAAATGTAGTATAGATGGGAATGGGAAAGCTGATTTTATTCAGTTCTTTTCTCTCTCTCTCTCTCTCTCTCTTTTTTTCCTATAATGCTGATATGTTTATTGGCTGATTAGAACAAGAAACATCTTGTTTGGATTTTAACCTTTTAAGATAGCATTGCAGCAGTATGGTAATGTCCTGTCTACATGCAAGACAGATTGACCACCAACCTCTTGGAAAATTGAATGACCACATGAGATGAATTTGAAAGCCACAGAAAACGTGTTTAGCTGTGTTTTGTTCTTTTGCCTATTCCCACTGCAAAGTCAGCATCACGAGACTTGATCGGTCTCACAGGTTTCTCCTTCTGTCTGAGACCCTCATCTTCAGCTGTCAACACCCAGACCATTCATCACCATGGCTGTCAGATGTGACATCTGTATCTGAAGGAGGAAGAATGGTGCACATGGTAAAATCTGGATAGGATGTCTCCAAGTTCACCTTTAGGAATGTCAGTTGTTTTATATTCATACCATTTGGGCTTGTTCAGAGGTCAGCAGCATTTGCAGCAGTGAGACAATGCAGCCTGAATGAAAACCAGGAAGTTGAAGAAAGAAGGCTTGGTTATCTGTGCTACTGCAACAAACAGGCCAACTTTAGTTTCACGATAGGCATGAAGCTAACTTCTACTCCACGTGTTCCTTTGTCTTGTTAACTAGAAGTAGCTAGGGGTGGAACTGGAGTTTTGGACTATTTTCTATGCTCAGTTGTGATGATAATGATTTAAGAAGAAGCTTAGAATCTTAGAAGTTTTTTCTTCATATAAAGAATTCCTGACAACTGGAAATTACTCATGACTTTGACATGTATGTATAGCTGAACTTTCTAGAGAGGATAACAGTACATAATTTCCTCTTATTCATGAAGGATGATCAAGGAAAGTTGTCCTTTCCTAATCAGGAATGATCACCTGTACTGAAAAACAATAGGGCCTCTAAATATTAACATAGTCTTCATATATACATCATTTCACTCTATTAGCTCCTGGAACAGGTCAAGAGAATCCATTCAATTATAGCGTATTCCTGCTTCATATGTTGAAAACTTGAACTACGAGAGGTAAAGCCCTTTTGGAGAAAATGAGTCAGATGGTCACTTTTTTTCCAAAGAAACAGTCTTGGCAGGTCTTTACCTACTGCCTCAAGGCAGAATGTTACAAGAAGATTCTCACCATTGTAAGTATACACTGTGGGATCAATTCTCTTCAGCAAAATAATACTTCCTGATGCCTTACAGTTCTGGAGTGAGAGTCTTTATTTCAGATTTCTTAGTTTTAATATATCTAGGTTCTCAAAAGAGCATTTTAAAAACACCACTAACTAACTCTTATCCCACAGTGAGTTCTGACTCTGGTAGGTGTCTGGAGCTTTCTCTAATTGGTCTTAGCACTCTGACAGGGAGAGCACACAGGTCTGTCTTTGATTTGGATTGGAACTGAACACTTGTATCAGTGAAAACATTTGACAAGTACAGCTGTCCTTTTTGGGATTAGGAAACTGTTATGTGACAACAGTAAAAAATCATTCAGAGAGTTACTTTTTTTTCTGACAGTGTATGATTATATTTCATAGAAGAATAAAAACAATATCTTAAACCTCAAATTTACTCTATCTTCTTCAGTGAAGAGCTTGTTCCTTAAACACCCACTCTGTCAAGCTGACAAATAAACATTAAAACAAAACACATAAGAGTCACCTATTACTGCCTTGGATTACAGTTTTCCTGCTGGCAGGTACATTTTTATGGAAGAAAAACTTAAGCAAAAGCAAGAAGAGATTTGAGGAACTGGGAGTTCAAGAACTGTTCTGATATCTCTGAAACATTCTGACATTGTAGAAATGGTTTCTTTTCAAGTGTTAATACTAGAATTCAGGAAATTAGAGGCTAAATTGTAAAGAAACAAGACATGATGTCTGACTGCTTAGAGACCAATGGTTAAGTACTGTCCAAACTGAATTATCTCCGTATAGTAAAACAAACAGTGTCATTGCCATTTTCTGATCTTGTGTCTTGTTAGCATATTCTGGTTTCACACACATGATTAAATTTTGCTGATTTCCAAAGCAGGAAAGAGTTTGGCTACATCTAACTGCATGCCTGGAATAGGTCCCTTATTAACTTCTGAATCACAGCTGGGAATCACTTGGGAGAGTGCTGGGTGTTATGGGCAAAAATCAGGCCAGACACCATTCTCACCATTTAGCAGTGTAGGGGAAGAGCTCTAGCAACACAACCTTGAGCCTTGCAATGTATTTCTTGCTATAAGTGCTGCTTGAGACTTTGTTTGATCTAAGCTAAATTGAGTATCACCTGCTAGAGTATAGATCTGCAGTGAATGTTCTAAGGTAGCAATGCCTTCCCTATTGCATCATAAATTTAATTCTGTGAAGAGCTCTCACTGAGACTAGAATGACATAGACATTCAGGAGTAAGGTCCTCTTTCATCTCTTGTTGCTTGAACTCACAATCCTGACACTGGGCATATAAGGTGGTACCCACAAAGAAAAACAGGGCAGCTTTTCCTTTCAGAACTGTCTTTAATTCTGGAAGATTACTCCATCTCTGCTTTCCTTGGGAAACATCGTGAAGCAGGTTAGCCTGCCTCCCAGCTTGTTTCTGGCTGATGTGTAACTGTCTCTGGAATAATTTTTCTGTGTGGCACTGAGTATGTCTACACTCGTCCTGACTTGGGTACAGTGTTGTGATATAGCAGTATCATTTTTAAGGCAAGTTTCTATCTCTTTGGGGAGCTGTGCTGTGTGGTACTTTCTGGGCAAACCATCTCATTTGCAACTAATCTAGGATTTTTGTTGTACATTATAATGTAGAATATTAACATATCTTTGCTGTACATCTCATTTGCCTATTTTTAAATGGGACTAGTAATACTTCCATTCTTTTACTTATTGGTGGTATTCTCCGCATATTAAGCTGTTCAGGGTAGCCTGATTTTCTTCACATATAAGAAATAGTGTCCAGCACTACATAAAACAGAACGCAATATAGTTAAATAATACCATTAGGATGACTCTGACAGGTGTTAGCTTGCAGGTCAGTATTAAGAAGTTGCAATTGCATTAGATAGGTAAAGAATTTTGCAGAAAAATTTCTCTCCTTGCAAGTATTAGGGCATGATATTTTTCTCTAAAGCAAAATTTCAAATTTTAAGTACTTACTGTCCCTCACCTACCAAGATTCTTCCCTTTCTTTCCTTCCTTCCTTCCTTCCTTCCTTCCTTGGTGGAATCAGTTTTGCATTCCTTTTTGATTTCTGGATTTTCAAAATCTCCCCAGAGCTGAAACTTCTTCAGGAGTTTGTTATATCTAGATTGTCCTGCAGAAGTTTCTTATATCCTGATTTTTGTGTGGCTTATGTGAAAATTTACTTCTTAGAAATCACTCATGGACCTCTTTGGAGCATGCTGTTGATTCAAAATGAGTCCATAGGTCAAAAGTTGAAAAACATTGCCATAGGCAATTATCATGAAAATTGATGATTGTGATGTCTATATTTTTTGGTGAAATGTCTCTCAAATTTCCATGAGGTTTCTGCTTTGTCTGTGTGCACGTGTATATAAGTATTGCTGACTTGTGAGCTTTATGACTCAGACCTGTGCTTCACAAAAAATGTAGGATCTTTATGGTTTAGTTGTAGCACTTTATACCTGGTGCATCTAGGTATTATTGCTTCAGGTACTAATTGGATAATGTAAAAGAACTTGGAAGTTTTTAGACAAAAACTGCTTATGGCTCAGATTGTTAATCCCAGTCCCCTGGATTCAGACCATAACTAGACTAGTCATAAAACAGGTGATAACAACCTGTGAAAACTTTTTTGATGGATGACTGGGAACAGAAATAAAAACTCTCATCTTACCAGCACTTCTGGGCATCCCACACTGTCATCTTTATCTGTTCAACCTTTAGGTGGGAGGGATAGGAAGAGATTTGACTGAGTGGCAGTGAAAACCTCATTATCTTCCCACGTTATGTCATGTTTTTCTGGTCACTTATCAAATATATCTACTAGTGAAATACGTATTGAAATTCCATTGGAAAGAATCTGGAACAATTCTGCCAGACCAGTATTTTTTTTTCATCTGCTTGGTTAGCACAAATTGAACGGGACTACAGAATATTGTTAAGATCCCCATTTAAAGAAGTCCATTAGAAATGTACTGACATAAATTATCTCTGTGGAATTTCTTTGTTGAGTGTCTGTGTAGTAGCTAAACTTTTCTTTTTGTAACCTGAACGAGTAGCATTGTTTAATATATTTAATTTCTCTCTCTTTTGTTAACACACTAGAGTCAGGGGGATGGCTGCTTTGTTTGACCTCCCCTCCAAGGGAATAGTAACTATAATGGGTTTAATTAACTATGTGGTATTGACGTAATTAGTTATCCCAGTGATTATACTTCTTTAATAAAAGCTCTTCATTTGGGATGCATTTCTCTTCCGTATATGCAGAGCCCTACACCCGTATTTCATAACTGTCTAGACATCAGAACTGTGTGCATATTTTAGCATTGGCCCTTGAGAGAGAGGTTATCTTGCATGGCTTAAGATAATTGGGAAGTAATGATTTTGCCCCCTGGTTTCAAACTTGCTTGCCTACTGAGAGTAAAGGAGATGGGGGGAGGGACAGTAGCTCAGTTTGGGGAAACTAAAACTGGGGAGGCGGGCACAAGGGGTGGGAGAAGGGCTGTTTGGAAACCACTCAGTCAGACACTGTCTCTTTCTAACTTTTGGAGCCCAGAGACAGTAACAAAGGCAAAGTAGATGCTGCATATCTGGTTTATTGATATATATTTATGTACACAGAACTATTACTGTAGGTGTTTATGACATAAGCCAATATCCATTGTACTATATTTACATACATCAAGCCTCAATAATTAAGTTACTGTTATCACAGAGCCAAACTGACAATTGGGAATGAATTTTAGTTTTCAATTTGATTTTGCTTTTTGGTGGTTTTATTTTGTTATGTTTTGTTTTGTTTTGTTTTCCCGGGAAGGCACTGTTCATCGTGTTTCATCCCTCTGGCTAATCTTGAAGAGTAACACTACAAGGAGGAGAGATTACCATATGAAAATGTCATTTTATATCATATGAATACCTCAAGAAAAAAAGAAAAAAAAAAAGAACAAAGGTAAAAGGTCTAAGGGAAGAGATTAACTCACTGCTTATGGATCAATCCACCACAAAATACCACGTGTGAACTGCTTTGGTTTACCTCTCAGTTCGTAGCTGGGGGGAGGGATTCCTAGCCGATAAAATATACTAAGAGATTAATGCATTCTGTGCACAGCCTACTTCACAGGTAGGAGGTGTTATCCCTGTTCCTGTTGCTTGTTTTTTATCTAGCATTTTTAAGTGTTTTTTTTTTTCTTCCTTTCTTCCTATCTGCTCTTCCTTTTCTCTTTAGTTTGCAGAATTGTGCTGCAACCCCTTCAGTCATTCTTTCTTTCCCTGTTGAGAGAGACAGACTGAAATCACTGCAGGCATCTGAATGCTTCATGCAGCACAGGAGTGAACACTGTGGATCATTGTAACAGCCAAATACATAAACAAATTCCCAAGAAACAGGGAAAGTGAAGCAAACAGGGAAGTAGTTCTGAGACCTGTGGACATGGCTAGTCCTCTAATCACAAGGGATGCTCCTCTAGAGCCCTCAACCCTCATTAAATCAACAAAATCAAGTGTTCTTCATTTTAATCCTGTGTTCCAAAAAAAAAAAAAAAGGGTAGAGGATGGAGCTTTTTATTTAATTGTTTCTAACAAATTACTGAGAATATATTGACAAAGGTTAATTCCTCTACCTTAACGTTAGAGAAAATGTCAGCATGGACGCAGCTGCTGGGCATTCAGTCACTTTTTTTCAAAAGCAGAGAGGAGATCTGTGACAGCCTCACTGCAAATACTGTAGCTTTCTGAGATATTTTGTTTGGTTTGATGTTGTGCTGCAATGACGAGAGAGGAAGGATCTGTTATGTACAGCTGTGTAAATCTCTGGATAGAAGTTTTTACAGCCTTAGATCCTCTTTTATACAGTAAAGGGGAGATGAAAGCAAATAACTCACATGCTGTGAAATAGAGGTACAATGGGATTCTGAAAGACTTAGCATTCCTGCTAAGTATTTGATCGAAATTCAGACAAGGGACTTCACACTGTCATTTGATAGAGTGACAAACATGGTAAAAATACCTCAAAAATCTTCTTGTTATTTTGTCAGCTTTGACTTGATTGAATTAGCAAAGAATGAGTCACAGTTAAAAAAGATCTATTCTCCCCTGAAATTTATTAGAGTTTGGGTGGTAAAGAAGCACATGTTTATTTTCTGAATGAAATGCAGGCAGAATATATATCAGGCCATGTAAACAGCAGTGCCACTTTCCTATGCAAGGCATGCTCAAAAATTAACTTTATCTGAGATAATACAATGGCACCAAATCTCAGTGTGAATGAAGTTTCTGTTCCTCATAGTTATTTATCCAAAGTCATATCTCGTATATCTCCCATGAAAAAATGCTTGGATGAAAATGGTGCAAATGGTACATAGAGGCTGGCTCTTTACCAGATAATGTTAATTTTCAAGATTTTTTTTTTTTTTCTGAAAAGTGTTCTGTGTGAATAACAGAATAATTTCCTGAAAGATGTCACTAAGAATATCTCTCTGGTCAGTTTAGGTAGAGTCTAACCAATGATGTACATGCTAGTCACAAAACTGCTGTAGCATGTACTGCTACTTGTAACTTCAAATACCTCAGTTACTGACCGAGTCTGTCCTTTAGTTTAGCTTTCAAGAATGTCAGGTAGTTATAGATTTGAAAAGACCTAACCAAACCAAACCAAAACACCCTCACTGAGTGAGTTTACTGATTCTTGGATAATGCTGAGTAATAATAATGATAACAACAATGAAAATAATAGAAGTAAAAGAAGAGCCTTTTAGAATAATGTGTGTCATTCTCACCTTCACATAACGTATGCTACCACACAGCCTTTCACTTGATCAATGAGTAATTGTAGTTTGGAGTCAGTAAGATCCAAGCAAAAATCCTTGAAATGTTCTAGATGTGATCATGGACCATGATCCTGACTGCTGACCTATTAGACACTTGAATAAACAGAAGTAATATAAGACAGAAGGGTGCCTGGCCCACATATTATCTTAAACTAATTATTTTCCTCCAAGAAGTAGCTTTAAAAACAATCAATCAATCAAACAAACAAACAAAAACCCACAACATATTAGTTAAGATAGAATCTAGCTCTTGCATTCAGAGTTTAACTGTTGCAGTGCTCTGTAGCACTAATATGTAAAACAAAAGTTCAATTGCTTTACCAGCTAGAAGCAGATATGTTCTATGGCTTTATCTACCATAAAACTTGTCATCAGAAGGAGGAATAAACGGAGCTGCTTTCATCACTGGGATTACAGAGCTCTGCAAGGGGGCAAACATAAATTACCCCAGAAAAGTTCTTCATATCACTGTGGTTTGATAGACAGGGTTGGGTCTGGGACCTGTTCATCACCTGTACTCATGTCTACCATATCTTGGAGTCACTAACATCTAAGTCAGCTTTTTCAGGTAGTCACACTCTTTACAGGAGGTCTTGCTGCCTGCCTATCACAACAGTTTCTTCTGCCAACAGCATCTTGGGCTGCATTAGAAACAGAACTGCCAGCAGATAGAGGGAGGTGGTCCCTTCACTTAGCACTCGTGAGACACATCTGGAATGCTGGGTCTAGTTATGGGCTCTCTAATACAAGAAAGGCACGAACATATTGGAGAGAGTTCAGTGCAGGGCCACAAAGATGATTAAGGGGACAGAACCTCTTTCTTATGAGGAGAGGCTGAGAAACCAGGGATGGTTCAGTCTCTTCTCTCAAGAAAAGAGAAGGCTCAGGGAGAGCTTAACAATGTATATCTGATGGGAGGGAATGAGGAAGAGGGATCCAGGCTCTTCTCTGTAGTACTGCATGACAGAACATGAGGCAACATGCACAGAATAAAACACATGAAATTCCATCTGTGCACAGCAAAACCCTTGTTTACTGTGAGAGTGGTCAGACATGGGAACAGTTTGCCCAGAGAGGTTGTGGAGTCTCTAACTGTGGAGATATTCAAAATCCAACTGGACTGAGTTCTAGGTAACCTGTTCTAAATGACCCTGTCTGAGAAGGGAGGTTGGACTAGACAATCTCAGGAGGTCCCTTCCAACCTACTTATATGATTCTGTCTGTATTGGACACTTCCATGGGAATAAAATATCATGAACTGTAAACAACCTTTTGTTGGTAGCACAGGGTCATTACAGCCTGGAACTTCCATCCAGAATAGTGGTAAGCAGAAAGCAGAAATGGCAGAGCACCCTGTCTATCAAAATGCACTTTGTAGACAAACGAGGAAATATCAAGACACTCCAGAGGGACATTCATAAAAGTTCAGAAAGAATTCGTGTGTTGTATGTGATCTATTTTCTCCACTCCCTGTAGACTGAAATTGCAGCCAGGGCATCAGAGAAAGCTCAGAAAAGGTGCCAGATTAACACTTGCCCATTTTTTTCAAGTAAATTAAATCTTTCTGTGCTTAACTTCCTACTTGTAAAATGAGCATAACTGCTAGCAATGTTTCCTTTTCTATCTTGTATATGAGTCCAAATATAATAAACAGGCCTATTCTCATTGTATGATGTTGGTGCAGCTGAATTACACATAAACGTATAGTGTATAAAAACATAATGATGATGGCAAAAAAATAGGATTCTGTTGGTTGGGAGGAATAGCAGGTTTGCAGCATGTTTACCTATTAGGTTTTTGATATAGAACTTCACTTGAAGCACTAAGCACTACTTTTAAAAATATTCTTGAACTCCAGCTGCTGCTGTGCAATACGCTTAGGTAAATTAGATGAAAATGATACCATCAGAAGATATCTGCCTCTACTTTACAAACCCTAAGAGATTGCTAGATGACCCTTCAATCAGTCTCTACATCAATATAATATGGTACTCAGGAATAGTTGCTTCTTCTTGTGTTAAAACCATATAGTACAATATGCCTAGTGATAAGTCACTAACAATCCTCATGATGTATTGGCTCCTTTCTGCATATATTAACAAGGACTGGCTGGAAGAGCTGACTGAATAATTCTTTCAGATAACACAGTTTTATATAAATCCAACCACTTCACAGAACTGAGTCTTTTTTGCTGAAATTCCATTTTAAGGAAAAAGGGAAAACTAAAGTTCTAATAGGCTTAAACTGCCTTTTTGTGATAGTGTCAAAAGGAAAAGCTGCACTTTGAAACATGAACATTATATATATTATTAAAACAAAGTAAAATTGTATTTAAAATTCAGTAGTATTCTGATTTGTCTGAAATGTAAGGGATATGTTAGTCAATAATGGTGAATATTTTTTTCTTTATTTTCTGATTTCATTCAAAATAAATGTAAAATCTTCCAAGGACTGGAAATTCCCTTATTCAGAGAGTTCACAGAATGTTTCCTATATGCTTGAATCAAGTCCTCTGGCAAATCAGTTTAATAAAGCTTTATTCTGCTGCTAAGCGACACGTGGCTATGGAAGATATAGAGGACTCTGATGTGTTTCAGATTGTACAAGATGTGAATATGAATAGTGTGAAAGATGCCACATAACAGGAAAGAAGATACAAGTAACAAAAGACCGAGGGTACTGTTATACAATCCAGTTCTAAAGCATGGCTGAAATAGATATCTACTGTGCCAGTCTCTACCTATTGATAGTCATAGATTTAACTTGAGTTAAGTATAATCTATATTCCATTAAAGATTCTGGGAGGAAAATGGTGTAAAAGATAATATTGTTTAAACAATGTAATTACAGGCTTCATTCATGCAAACCCTTGACTCGCATCATGATCACTGATGTGAAAGTAAGCATCGAAGAAGGATAGAGGTGGGAAACCATATTACTATTGACTTCAACACCTCTTTATTTTTGGTTAAGTATCATGGGAACACATTCAATTCTGGAAAATCTCAAGAGTTGTTTTACAATTTACAATTTAAATGCATTTTCTTATTCAAAACATTTAAGCTTTGAATTCAGTCTATCATATTTATTCAAATTAGGGGCATAAACATAAATCTATTTCTATTGCTTCACTTCAGCCCTGCAGAGCCAACATGCTATGACTGAAGGACCTGAACTTTTCCTGTTATGCCTATGAACAGACTAACCATCATGAATCTGTGCTTTTGGCTCTGCCAAGGAAGGCAAGAATTTTGTGCAGGTGTAAGAGACCAAAATTTTTCTGCAAACTCTTACAATGGACTATGAGGCAAGAGTCCTCAAAGACACATCTGAAAGTCAGAACAAAGGTTAAGTTTGCAGACCTCCTGTTAAAAAATATGTCTTTTAACATCACGAGAGAATGAATGTGACTTGGAAGTGCAGAGGTCTTGGTGACATAGCATCAGATTTTATATAGTCATCTAGTAGGAATAGCATTTGCAGATTTGAAAATGTATGAATAATACATTTTAATTTGAGGAAACTGACTTACAGTCACTTGTAATATGGCAAAATGTGCTCACTTTCAACAGATAAACAAGGATCTTATATCTAAGATACCCCTGGTCAAATGCAATGCAAAATTGTCCAGAGCCACCTGCAAAATGATGACACTCAATTAGAGATGGAGGGAAAATAAATTAATTTTGGAGACTTTTTTCCATACTGACTTTGACTGTGTGAAAATCTTCCAATTACATTTAATATGCTCTTAATGTTAAGTTCTACTGAAAAGCATTAGGAAGGTAAAGCAGTAGAATTCTAGCCAGTAATATAAATTTATTATATTAGGCAGGAAGGACATATCAACAAATATTCAGAGTAGACATAAATTCACAGGATTTAGGGACTGAGAAGATCATGAAAGTTTCTAGTCTGATCACAGACTTTTGAATTGCACCTTTTACTCTCTGTACCGTGTCTATAAAACTCAATGTTATCTGTCTCTGACTTGAACAGTTAGCTAGAAATCCAGATTCTGTTAAGTTGTTTAAGTCAGAAAGAAAAAGAAATTGATACTAAAGTTCTATACATATATATATATATATATAAAATACACAAAGGTTCTTTTTCTTCAGTGCAACAAATATCAAATAGGGAGAGATGCTATCTTTCCTTGAAGCTTTAAGCACTTTCCTAATCAGAACTTATCCCAAAAGCTCTGTCTAGGCTTGGATGTGGGCTGTATTCCCAGTTCTTGTTCTGTCTTTATCTGCTTCTCTCTCTTTTTTTTTTTTCTTTTCTTTTTCTGTCTTTATTTCAAAGGCAAATACCAATTCATAGACAAAATTCAGCCACAGTTACACCAAATTATCTGAGAGATGGTTAGCCAATTAATTCCAATAATTTATCTTTTTCAAGCTTGTATATTCCAGAAAGATAGATGCGTATTCCAGAAAGGCATAGTGATTTGAAAACATCAAGAGATGTGAATCCTGTTCTTCCTTTGGCTGTGTATTCGTAAGTTAATCACCCTCACTATCAAATCCCTGTGCTTAATTTCTCACTTGAATTTTCTTGACATCTGTTTTCAACTTCTGATTTATTTATTTATTTATTATTTCTCTACGACATAAAGAGTCCTTGAGTACCTGGTAATTCCTCCTTATGAATGTACTTATGTGCTGTGATCAATTAATCTCTTGGCTTGTTTTCTGATGAAATAAATAGAATGAGCTCTCTAACTCTCACTGCAGAATATTTCCTTTAGTCCTCAGATCATTTATGTGACTCTTCCTTGTACCTTTTCAGCGTGTCAACTCTGTGAAAAATGTAAGCACCAGAAGTGAAAAATAAGCTATCAATGTCCTCTATTAACTACTCATCTCCATTCTGCTCTTCTGCATTACTCTTCTCGTTATACATCCAAGAGCTGAATTAACTGTTTTGCTGGAGCACTGGCATTTGTGTGGAGTTGCTTGAAGGCCCCACAATCACTGCCTTCAGAGATGTAGTCCCAGTTCTAGAGTAGTGAACTTTTAAAGCTTGAATAGTTTGCCAAAAAAACAACCCCCAGCATCAAAACCAACAGTTTCTCTGCTGTGTTTTTTAAATTATGAGTGGAAATTGGTGTTACAAATTAACAAATGCACAACTTTCTTTTTGATTTTATTATTACCTATTTGCAATGAGCGGATGTGGATTCAAACACTTGTGGTCTGTTTTGTATATAAAACTGGGAAACTTGGATTTCATACAAAAGGACTTTATACAAATGCCCATGGTTTTGCGTACTGGTCCAAGGAAAATCTTATTCCATTGCAGAGGCTTTAAAGAAACCATAGTGAATAATCAACTTGCTTATTCACCTACTAGAGAAATTTCTTAACTACAGGGTCATGCCCTAGTTTGCATTGTTATTTGAGGATAGATGAAAGGAAAAGAGGAGATATCTTTCAGCATGACCAATGGAAATGTTTAGCACTACACGGAAGAGTGACCAAAGTATAATACAAACTAGAAAACAAGATGATAACCCACTAAGGAACTCCTTTTTCTTTCTTTCTTTCTTTCTTTCTTTCTTTCTTTCTTTCTTTCTTTCTTTCTTTCTTTCTTTCTTTCTTTCTTTCTTTCTTTCTTTCTTTCTTTCTTTCTCTCTCTCTCTCTCTCTCTCTCTCTTTCTCTCTTTCTCTCTTTCTCTCTTTCTCTCTTTCTCTCTTTCTCTCTTTCTCTCTCTCTCTCTCTCTCTTTCTTTCTTTCTTTCTTTCTTTCTTTCCTTCTTTCCTTCTTTCCTTCTTTCCTTCTTTCCTTCTTTCCTTCTTTCCTTCTTGCTCTCTTTCTCTCTTTCTCTCTTTCTCTCTTTCTCTCTTTTTTTATAGTAAAAAATAGTCAGTATGTTTCTTTTAAATAAATACTAAGAATCTGGAAGAGCAAAGTCATGTGACGTAAGGTATGACACTAAAAAGAGAGAAGGGAGATGTGGTCTCAGAGTTTGCATCACAAGCTCTATTGTGATAAATGGGAGGATGAAGTCCCTTGTTTTCACCTCAGGTCTGGAACTACGAGCCTGCCAATTTAAATATCCACTTTCTACTTTCCTCTTCTTACTTATCTGTATGATCTTTTAGTTAATAGCATTACATTGCTTGCTCTCTCCGTCTGGATGGTCTCATGTGCAAAATAGGTCCAAATAAAGGAACAAACTACACAAAGATTTGCTTTCAAGACAGGATCTTGTGGGTAATATCTATTTTGTCATATTCTTTCATATGTAAACCAGGAGGTACAAGTGGTCCTCTCAACAGAACATCAGGCAGACTCCAGTATATTATCAGTGAATATTAATTTGAAGAGGAAATCGTCATAAAGATTTCAATTCCTGTTCAACCGTACCCATATTTTAAGAGAAATAATGATTCTGTCTCTGATACTGCAATGGAATACATGCAAGGTCTTTTTTTTTTTTTTCCCCCCCCCAACAGGAACAGATAGAAGAGATATATAAGGCTAAGTGAAAGTAAGGCTATAAACAAACCTAAGTATATGGCCCTTTGTCAGACAGCTACTTTAGATACATTCTCAATCCCAATTTTATTTCTACAAAGCCTCTCTGAAATCCATGGCTTTGACAGAATTTAAGGGGATGGGTTTAGGCTCAGTTTGAGGTATGTGCTTGGCAATTCTTTATTTAAAAAAGAGGTGGTACTTTATATATTATATTTCTGTAAAATGTACTTTGGAAAACAAGATTTACTACAATTTTAAGTGGAGGTTCATGAGATTTACAGACTATATACACTGAGCTTATTTAAAGCGAATTCCATAGGCTTTGCCAGGATCATATATTTTGAAATATCCTTATCAAAGTACTATTATTAATACCTTAGATTTCTAAAAGTACATTAAAATTTAGAATTAGAATTAAAAATAAATTTCCATGCTAGGATTCAAACAAGTAATTTTATTTTGTTCCCCAGCAATTTCAAAATTAGGATTGAAAAGTGTAGGATTTAATAAGTTAACATCAAATATGGAACAGAGAAAAAAAAAATCCCTGGATGTAATTAAGGAAGGTGATTATTTATTTATTTATTTATTTATTTTTGTCATATGATATGGATATGTATGGCAAACCTTTTGCTAAATTTGTAGTTATTTTGTCTAAAAAGATAATCTAAGAAAAAAAAAGAAGAAAAAAAAAGAGAACTTTTACTTCTGAAACACTGTCTGAACCTGGTTTCCTTCAACAGGTCTGATTCTGACCCCCAGCCATGGGCAGATATCTTGGCTTGGCCTTTTCCAGTCCTTGAGTCTAGGGAAATGCCTAGTGTCCGTGGCTGGGATTGCCCCAGTCCCCCTGTCTACCCACGTCTCACTGCAATGAGGACCCCCTGCTTCTTTCTGAGCTCAGGGAGCCACTGTCCCTCACAGTGCCCTGACACTGACCAGGAAGAAGAATTTGGTGAGGCTTTCAGACAACTAGAGAAATCTTACATTCACAAGCCTTGGTCCTTACAGTGGACTTGAACTTGAAACACCCTGATATCTGTTGTCAGGGCAAGGCAGCAGGGCACAACAATCCAGGAGGTTTCTGACATGCCATGAAGACAAGTTCTTCACAAAGGTGAGAGAAATATTTTGTTGGTTCTCATACCTTCAGAGAAGGAAAAGATGGCCAGTGATGTGAAGGTTAAGGGAAGCCTTGGTTGCAGTGACTATGAGATGTTGGAAGTCAGGATCCTGAGAGAATGGAATAAAGACAATAGCAAGGTCACTACTCTGGACATCCGTAGAGGCAACCTTGGACTGTTCAGGGTAGGGCTTGGAAGTGAACAGGCATCTGGGAGAGCTGGTTGATCTTCAAGGACCACCTCCTTCAATCTCAAAAATGGTCTATTCCCACATGCAAGAAATGAAGTAAAGGTGGCAGGAGGAATATGTTTTTCTTGACTAAACTCAGCCATAGAGAGAAAGTGTACAGAGGCAGAAACACAGGCAGGTAACCCTAGAGACATTTTCTGAACATTCAAGGATGGGGCTAGGGAAGCCAAAGCCCACCTGGAGTTGACTCTGGCAAATGATGTGAAGGGCAATAAGAAAGGCTGCTACAGATACAGCGACAGCAAAAATGAGAGTAAGGATAATCTAGGCCCATTGCTGAATGGCACAGGGGACCTGATCATAGAATCATTAAGGTTGGGAGAGACCTTCAAGATCATCTGGTCCAACCATCACCCTACTACCAACATCACCCACTAAACCATGCCCCTAAGCACCACATCCAACCTTTCCTTGAACACCCCTAGGGATGGTGACACCACCACCTCCCTGGGCAACCTATTCCAATGCCTGACTACTCTTTCTGACAAGAACTGTCTCCTAATTTCTAACCTATGATTCTAAGAAGGAGAACTACAGGCTGATCAGCTTCACCTCAATGCATAGAAAATTAATGGGTGAAATCTTTCTGGAAGATATTTCCAAATATATGATGGACAGGAAGGTGACTAGGAGTAGTCACCATGCATTTGTGAAAGGCAAACTGTACCTCATCGAACAGCCTTCCGCAACAAAATGGCTAGCTCAGTGGACAAGTGAATAGGGCTTGGTGCTGTTTATACTGATTTTAGCATGGCTTTCAAGAGTGTCTTGTGTAACACCTTACAGATGAGGCTTTTCACATTTTCTACCATAAGATCCTCAAACAGAAGTTGATGAAGTATCTACTAGGTAAGTGGCCAGTGAGATGGACCGAAAGCTTGCTGAGCTAATGGACTCAAAGGATTAAGTAGCAGTACAAAAGCCATTTGGAGGTCAGTCACTAGTGGTGCATCCCATGAGTGAATATTGTTTATATCTTCATGAATGACCTGAACGATGGGACACAGTGCACTCTCAGAAACTTTACTGATAATGGAAAACTTTAAGGAATGGGTTGAAAGCTGAGAAGAGTGTGCTGCTGTTCAAAGGCACCTCAACAGGCTGCAGAAATGGGTCAACAGATTTCATTATAATAATTTTAATAGATAGTTTTATGAAAAGGGATAGATTTTTACAGAAATATTTAAGAGAAAAAGTAAAGGAATGTTTTTTATAACATACGTTTCAAGTATACAGTGGCTTGGGACACAGGTCAAATAGAATCTAATGCATCTTTCCAGATTATTGCATAACAAAATTAGCCCTGGCTGGCAAACATTCAAATAGAAACATCTGAAATGATTACCAAGCTACTAAAATCATGCTATTCCCTAAAATGACATATTATACATAGGCAATTTGTAGGCAAGATGGTATTAAGGTTCATGGATCAAAGAAATATTATACCATCCTGTTGAGAAAATTTACGCTATAGAAGTTTCAGTGAAGTATCTGTTCCAGAGATGCTACTCCAAGTTGATGTGCAAAAGAGTAGTATATAGACAAAGAGAAGTCCAAGGGCAATAAAAAGGGACTTCAGGGCTTTGGGGCAATTGGTTAAAGGATCAGGAGCACAGAGAGTGTTTTACTCTATCCTTCCAGTATCAGGGAACAATAGTGAAAGGGACGGATGCAGCTGATCAATATGTGGCTTCAAAGTTGCTGTCACCAGCAGAATTTTGGATTTCTTGATCATGGTATGGTCCACATAACACCAGGCCTGTTGGTGTCTGATGGGATGCACCTTTCTCAGAAGAGGAGAAGGATTTTTGTGCAGGAGTTAGCAGACCTTTAAACTAGATTTGAAGGGTGAAAGGGATAATAGCAGGTTCACCAGTGATAAACTACGGGACAGCATGCCACAAGTTGAGGGACTGTGTGCCAGTGAAATCCTTCAGTCTGCACCATGAGGTTCTGGGTAAAACGAAGCACATTTGAAATGTTTCTACACCAATGCATGCAGCATGAAGAACAAACAATATAAGATAGAAGCCTTGGCTTGGTCCCAGAGCTATGACATCATTAACATAAATGAAACCTGGTGGGGAGAATCCTTTGACTGGTGTGTTATGATGGACTATTACAGGCTTTTCAGAAGGAACAGGCAGGGCTGGTGAGATGGGGGAGTAGCACTGTATGTAATGAAGGGGCTGGACTGTAGAGAGTTTGCAGTAGGTGATTACAGAGTTGAGAGCGTCTGGGTAAGGATTAAGGGACAAGCAAATAAAGTGGATGTCGTTGTGGGAGTCTACTATAGGCCACCCAGCCAGGATAACGATACCAATGAATTATTACTTAAGGAACTAAGAGATACCTTAGCTGCCCTTGTCTTTATGGGTGACTTCAACTTGCTGGATGTTAACTGGGAATACCACATAGATGATACAAACAGGTTCAGGAGATTCTTAAAACACCTTGATGATAACTTCTTGGTACAGGTACTAAGGGATCTGACAAGAAAAGATGCTCTCCTAGATTTGTTGCTTGTAAACAGAGAGCGTCTTGTGAATGAGGTGGCAAATAGTGTTTTTCTTGGCCATAGGGACTGTGAAGTAGTAGAATTTAAAATGTTTGGTAATAGGAGGAAAGCTGCCACCAGAAATTCAACCCTGGATTTGGGGAGAGCAGACTTCAGACAGCTCAGGGAACTAGTTAGTAAACCCCCCAAGGAAACTGTTTTTGAAGGCACTGGAGTCCATCAGTTCGGTCACTTTTCAAGTACCACCTCTTAAGAGCACACGAACAGGCAATTCCAAAATGTCAGAAGTCAAGCAGATGGGGCAGAATGTTGGTTTGTGTGAGCAGGGATCTGCTTCTAGAGCTTAAGTGGAAAAAGAAAGTGTATGGTCACTGGAAGTGGGGTTGGGTTAAATGGGAGGACTACAGAGATGCTATTTGCCACTGCAGGTAGAAAATTCATGCAGCCAAAGTTCTATTAGAGCTGAAGCTGACCAGTACTCTGGGGAACAATACAAATGTTTTTTTTAAATGTGTTAAAAACAAAAGGAGGACCAAAGGAAATGTTGGTTCACTACTTGATGGGTATGGTCACCTCACAAATAGGGACATAGACAAAACAGAGATGTGCAATACCTTATTCGCCTCTGTCTTCAACACTGATGATGTTGAACACTGATGAGTTGGTGGATCATGACTGTGGTAACAACATACTCCCATCCAACCCCAAACATGCAGGATTTGCTACTCCAGCTGAATGCGTATAAGATTATGGGTCCCAACGGAATCCATCCCAGGGTACTCGAAGAGATGGATGATCATTATGTCATTATGAGACCTCTCTCAATTATTTTTCAATGGTCTTGGGAAACTGGAGAGGTGCCAGTTGACCGGAAGCTGGCAAACATTGTTCCAGTTTTGAGAAGGGCAAAAAAGAAGACAATGGTAATTACAGGACTGTCAGTCTCACTTCAGTGCCTGGTAAAATTATGGAGAAGATTATTCTGGGAGTTACTGAAAAACATCTGAAAGACAATGCAGTCATCACTGGTAACAGCCAGCATGGGTTCACAAGGGGAAAATTCTGTTTAACAAACTTATTTTCCTTTTATGACAAGGTTACTCATCTAGCTGTCCGAGGGAAGACAGTTGACTCAATCTTTTTGGATTTCAGCAAAGCTTTTGATACTGTTTCTCACACTATCCTTTTGGAAAAATATCCAGCACACAGTAAGTATGTGGACAGCACTAAATTGGGAGGAGCTTTTGACTCCCACAAGGGTAGAGAGGCCTTGCATCTTGACAAATTAGAAGGCTGGACAATCACCAACTGCATGAAATCTTCTATCTGAATATGGGAAAACACTTTACTGTGAGGGTGACAGAGCACTGGAACAGGTAGCCCAGGGAGGCTGTGGAGTCTCCTACTCTGGAAATATTCAAAACCCACCTGTATGTGATCCTATGCAATGTCTTCTGGGTGACCCTGCTTGGCGGGGTGGTTGGGCTAGACAATCTCCAGAGGTCCCTTCCAACTTCAACCATTCTGGCTTAACAGGAGCAAGTGCTAGATTCTGCACTTGGGTTAGGACAACCTTGCATATGCATACAGACTGGGGGCAAGAGGCTGGAAAGCAGCCCCCCAGAAAGCATTCTGGGTGCTCTGGTTGACAGCAAGTTTAACATGAGTCACCAGTGTGCTCTGTAAGCCAAAAGGGACAATCATATCCTGGGGTGCATTGAATAAAGCACTGCTAGTCCATCGAGGGAAGGGATTGTCCCACTCTTCTCCCTGCTGGTATGGCCTCACATCAAGTACTGTGTGCAGGTTTGGGTGCCATAGCCTAGAGCAAAGGAGGCTGAGGGGAGGCCTCATGATGGCCTCTACCTTCCTCACAAGGGGAGTGGAGGTGCAGGTACTGATCTCTGCTCTCTGGTGACAGTGACAGGACCTGAGGGAATGGCATGGAGCTGCAACAGGGGCAGTTCAGGCTGGATATCAGGAAAAGATTCTTCACTGAGAGGGTGGTTGGACACTGGAAAAGGCTCCCCAGGTAAGTGGTCATTGCAGCAAGACTTCTGGAGTTCAAGAAGCATTTGGACAACGCTCTCAGACACATGGTTTGATTTTTGGGTGGTCCTGTGTGCAGCCAAGAGTTGGACTCAGTGATTCTTGTGGATTTCTTCCAATGCAGGATATTCTATGATTCTATAAAAATGTCAAATATCTGGCAGGTATACATAGAACAGGGAAATCTTATTTTAAAAATGTAAATGTTACTGAAGCTTTTTTTTTTTTTTTCCCCTTTATACAAGTTTCTTAGCTTTTGATTTGGGATAAGCAATCTGTGTATAATATTCTTCATTAGGTCTGGATAACAATTTTAAACCTATAAAAATATACAAATACCTATCTAGTCTAAAATTACTGTGCAGGTATCGTGAGGTGGACCTGACAGTAGTAAAACCTTGATATCTTTTTAATAATAGTATGGTAAAATGTGGGTAGTTTTCATTGACATGATGGAAAATCTTGCTTCAAGATATGGTGTGCATGTTCAATTTTTTTTTTTTTTTAAGAACTTTCTTGCTGTAGCTCCCAGAGTAACAAAAAATCATACCTTCATTGTAACACATAATATTCATTCTTTTCTTGGAGAGTTAACAGTGAATGACATTATCTGCGACTCTCCAAAACATGTTCATTCCAAAAGAGTGGGCTTTCATAAGTGAATAGTTAGTCTGTGTTGTGCTCAAAGGACAAATGCTTCATCGTGCTTGCACAGAACTACAGGAGTGTGAGAAACATTGCCTGGGATCATGAGTCCTTGTAAAAAGAGTGTTATGTGTTGGAATATACAAATACAACAGTTCTGATTCTCTTCTCTATTCAAATAATATTTCCTCAGAAGCAGTACTAGTAGCACCACAATGTGACTACAACCCCAAGGAAACGCCTTTTGCAAAGAAGTATACAGGATAAATATGTGAAAAATTGCTAGAGACAAGTAGAGTAATTTAAAGTAAGGCAGGTCAACACAACAGGCAGGAGCTTTGTCACACCAGTACCTAAATCATTGCCAATTCTTTCTACAGACTAAGTGGTAAGAGAGATTATTTAGAAAAAATTTAAAATAGTTTAATTAAGTGGATTTGTTATCTAGCAATTTGTCCCAAACATAAAGGAAAACATGGGATAAAACATGAAGATACTTATTTGAAATTTTAACAAGTGAATAAAGGCTAGTATTGGTGGAATAGGAAGAAATGGCAATTCTTCAAAATTAGGCAATATTATACTAAATTCCTATACTGTTTTCATCATAGGAATACTGTCATGCAAACTCATGTACTTGTGTTACCCGTGTAAGCAGATGCCTGCAGTGTAAGACTTGCCCTGGAGATATGCAGGTAGAATCTGCACAATTTAAATCTACCTTGCAAACAAAGACCTAAGGAGTGGTCTAAGTGGTAGATGAAAGTCCAGATATATGTCTTATACACGTAAAAATGTGTTATAGTGAGAATGAAGGAAACTGTGCTTTTGTGAACAGAGAATCAGCCTATTTGATCTAAAGGAGATAGATGTTTAGCAAAAAGACAGCTCTGTGAGTTGTCTGTTCACAGATAGTAACTGAATGAATGTTTGCTAAAGTGATTACCCAGGCTAGAGGTAGAAGCTGAGTTAATGTTTGCAGACAAGATTACCCAGAAATATGGTAGGTGTAGGAGGTTGGACATTTTTCAGTTTAACATTTCACTTTTGAAAATGCTAATTGGTTAAAATTGCAAAATTTTTTAGAACAAATTATTCTTCAGTGCCAAGAATTTGTCACTGGTAAGGATAACAGAAATTCTGATTTATGCAAACAGAATTTCAGTTGACTCACCAGGATTTTGTTTGGAGTTTGTGTAGCAAGAAATTGTATTTCTTCTTTGGAAAGAATAGTAAACGTTTTGGTGAAGGAGAAATCCTGGTTCTTGTCTAGGTGGATCCCTGTGGACGATGTCACAACAAGTTGTTGCATGTATTGAAAATGGCAATTCACTCATGGAAAATAAGGAAGAAGTGCTGGTTGTTGGACCATGAAAGAGATTATTACAGATTTTAATGAGTGTGGTTTCCACTGAGTAGATTCTGTGGTGATTGGCAGAGCTAGGAAGAGATGAGTGGATCGAAGACAAGGTCACCTCTCTTGGACAAAATCAGTAGGAATCTGTGACAACATACAGACAATGGCTCTGCTCATTCCCATTTGATGTCCCCTTAAAAAAAACAAATATGATCTCTAGGAATCACACTTGAGTGGGTGACTTCATTTCCGTGACAGGCTGTTACAAAGAAAGAAACCTATGCCAACCTCTACTTAGTCTTAGCCAGCAAAGACAATAACATTGTTTGGATATAAAGAGGGCAGGACGCCTTCATGCTGTGTTCTGCCTGATCTTTACTAACCAGGTTCTGTGTAGGAGACCAGGCAGGTCCTTGGTGACTCTGCTGGAACTAGGTGTTACCTCTTCTGACCTGTTCATTTCTGTGCACAGAAGTAGGAGTGGAATAAAAAGGACTGATACTCAGAAGTACAATGGCTTTCTAAAATATACGTATATATATTTTCTTGTATCTGTCCTTTCTATCCTGCAACTTCAGCATTTTGGCTTATCTTGGTGCTCTCATCATTTTATAATGTTGTACAGCAGAGATGATGAGAAAAGACATCTCACGTTATATGCTCAATAAATACTGGAGAAATCTTAAATGCTCTGTTCTGTGTTCACAGGAAAAGAGTGAATTTGTCCTAACTCAACTCTTGCTAGTAATCTTTCTTATTGAAAATTATAATCATATGAGCTGTACAAGATACAGTCATGGGAAAACCTTTTGTGTGTATGAACCAGCTGAGTGTGCTCACAGGGGGCAAAATTCAGCTCAGCAATGTTATGCATTTAATAGCTTTATCCATTCAGCTTTATAGCTTGCCATTGGGTGCAGATGTTTTATGACTTGTAACAGTTTAATGTGTCCTGGTGGATTACCCTCCAAGTTTCTCTTCATCAAAGCACTTGCTCCAGGTAACTGGAGTGTCAGATTTAAATGAAGTGCAATGTGAGAATTGGGATTGTCAGATTTTAAACGAAGCACGCAGTGGTGCTATGTAAAGTTTTGAGCATTGTATGACATTTCCATGGCCCCTCTCACAGAATATCTACAGTTCTCATTCTTTCAGTGTTCAAATTACAGTTGTGAAGAAATAAAATAGTCATGTGTCATATTCCACTATAGCACACAACCAAGCTAAATAATACCTGAAAAATGAGAGAAAACATTTCACTTGAATTCAAAGTCAAATAAAAGATGGAACAGATAGGGCAACACTCTTTCATTCCCCATAGGTGAGGGCAAAACCCTTATAGGTATGTTTTTTACCAGCAGAGCTGTGAGCCTTTGACTCCTCCTTTGCTCTTTTTCCTGTTATCCACAGGTCCCTTGGGGCCAAGAATATCTGCAGCTCTGCTTTCCATTTCTTTCCAGAGGTTTCTCCCATCTTGTCCTTCCAAACATGCATCCTCTTCCTTCCTGTCTGTCTTCCACCCCCCTCTGTTACTCATCCCTGGCCCTGGCTTAGCACTGGTGGAACAATTGAACCCTCTGGAATGCTCTTGTTACAATGCAGAGCTGAGCAGACAGTGGATCCATGCTGGTAGTCCCCAGGGTCTTCAAGTACCTTCTTTTTCTCCTTTTGCAGAAATTTACTGGAGCAATAAATCTAGTGCAATGATGGAGAAAAACTAAGTCAGGGGATCTCTGGAGAGCGGGAGAGGAAAAAAGAACACTAGCAGTGCAATAGCGGTTGTGCTGCTTCTGCCTGTCTCATGTTTTACTGGCATGTTTTCTTGTAAAGCTTATCTACTATGAAAAGAGAAAGGAAAAAAATCTTGACAATGGATACACTGCCACGAAGGTCCCACATGGCAGTAAAGTCCGGATTTCTCAACATCTGGAGAGCCAGCATTAAGTCGGTTATCTGATACCTAAAGAGTCACAAAGGTGGCACCGTAAATGATATCTTTTCCTGAGGCAGACAATGAGGCAAAGATAATCACAGTGCCAAGAAGACAATGCATGTCACGCTGAAACAGAAAGAGTACAAACCTCCAAGACCTCAGAGCGTCTCGGAGAAGGGGCCTTCAGCTATTTTTTGACAGGTTTTGCATGTTTGACTGTTATTAACACAACAAAAGGTTGCACATGGTTATTACTGAGGTGGCAACCTTCACTGGTTCATGTTTTTGTTTGTTGTTCTAGGAGCAGTGCAAAAGAGTCACTTATTTTCTGTCTGCACATTCAAGCTGTGATGGCTGGAAAAAAAAACTTTTCAGATTAAAAAGATAGATACTAAGCTAGGAAACATTCAGTGATTTAAAAGGAAACAAAGTCCTTTTATTCTAAAAAAATGAGGGATTTTTGGAGGTACTCAAAATGTTGCTCTATACACCAAGCAAGTAATTTGTACCAACAATATGCCCTGGTTTCCATTAACAGTAAACTTGTAAACAAAATATCCTATCCTTCTGACTATTGCTGTCATTTGAATTTTGTAGATAGTGAGAACATCTTGGGATTCCAACTCACATTGTTGTCCTGCTGTGCTTACTGTTTTTTAGGCATGTAATTTGGGGGTCTGCTGGCCTGAAATGTCTCAAGCTGATCATATTTAAAGCTCTGTGACTTGTGTTTTATTGAGGTCTGCCAACTGTAATTCTTCATATATTTAGTGTTGTTTCTGTTTTCTACAAACATAACTCACAGAAAAGTTATTCCTGTAACTGCAGCAGGCAGCAAAAATTAAGATCTGAGGGAGTTTCAGTTTTTAACCTCAAATTCTGCTTCCCATGAGTATTTCATACATGTTACATTGAAAGTGAAGAAGGAAGGACAGGGTGAATGTGACTTTATGTAAGTCTGTTGAAAACATGATTTGAGTATTCACAGAAAGGCTTTTTATGCATTAGTTATTCCTCCATAGTCAAATATACGATGTTCACTTACTATAGCTGGTAAATGTGAACCTGCAGGAAGGAAACTTGTGAGAATATGATAAAGGTCTTGCTTGGGTGAAGCACAAATTACCACTAGACTTGGGTATAGAAGTAAATCTTGAGATGATGATGATTTGCTTAGGGGAACTGTGGTGAGTTTGTAATATGAGTTATAGCAATTTGTATCTATTGCATAAATGCAGTTATTTAAATGGAGTACTCACAATAGTTTGCCACAATAGTAAAAAGCTATGGTAGAGGAAGGATTTTTTTCTCTTGACATGCATTTAACTGCTGTCCAAGACATTGTACACTCCATGGAGAGATACACACTTTCAGGAAGTGATTCATCTCATTTTTAGATGCCTAAAATAAGGCAGATGCAAGAGTTTACTTCTCTCTGTAGAACTTTTAGACTGAATCACATTGCTACAAGCAGTCTTCCCCGCAGTTAAAACAATATGACCACCTGCAAGTAAAGACAGTTTGCGTCTTAGAACCCTGACACCAGTACAAACACAAAGTGATATGCTTGACTTTATAAAAAATTTCCCTTTCAGCTGCAGCACAAGTAGCTCATCTGATGAATCAGTTATAATCATGCTCAAATGTATAGTCAAACTTATCCAACACAAAACATAGTAATCCAGTCTGCAAGAAATTAACCCCCATCACGCAAAACAACAGTTTGCATCTGTGGAGTTCATATTAAGTTAAAAAGAACTCCATTGTGGCTGTAAATGTTTTTCTTTTGTTTTGTTTTTACTTCACTGTTGAGATTTAGGATTTGATTTTGCAAAGACTTAGAAGAACATTTTCCGGATGCTCAGTGCCTCAACGGCCTTCAGGAGAACAGAAGGTCACATGTGAGATCAAGGCCATGCATCAGGTAGAACCTGCATATCTGAACTACTACTTTCCTTAGATGTGCAAAATTTTGTAATGACTCGTAAAACTATCACTTTCCCTCCACTACGGCTCCTAGCTGCCAGCCAGCAAAAAGTGCAGTGTCTAATCTTGGCTGATTGGCCAGGCTCCATCTATAATTGATGGAGACAAACATTTCTGAGGGGAGACTCATCTGGTCTATGGAGGCTGTAAATCACACGTTTCGTGTCTCTTGCCTCTGGCTGTTTGTGGGCACCCTTGCCTCACATCATAGCATCTTTCTGGTTGCACTGATATCACTGTGGCTGTGACATTAATCAAGTAGCTTAAGTTGATTGGGTTAAAAAAAAAAAAAGTAAATAAAATTATGCCCTGTCCAACAGATTACGGAGTAAAAGGAAATCTATTCCCTGCCTATACTTTTTTTGGTGGGGGGAGGGGGATGGGTGGGGGTGGGAAGTGGGAAGTAGAATTTTAGCAAAATCAAGGATTTTTAAAGCAACGATTGCAATCTATCCAGGGAACTAATTTAAATGAAAAAGTGTGCTTTTAGCGTGTCTTGTGTGCTTCAGGCCAGGCATTAAAAAGAAAATAGAGGGGCGTGTGTTAAACAAAATTGCTTGTTCTTTTTCTTAACTTTCCTAGTTCTTCCCCTGCCTGGCTCAGCCCTTCTCAAGCCCTGCAAATCCTGGGGGAGGGAGTACGTACGAAATTCCTTTCAGCCTTGGTAAACATACTTTGCACAATCTAAACTAGGGTAGTGTTACATTGGCTTGCCGGACCCTTTCGAGGCCTGGAAAAAAAAATAAGAAAGAAGAGGATATTTGACATGTGCATTTTACTGGAGTAGCTACAAGCACTGTTTGTTATGGAAGAATGGGACAATGCTCAGGATTTTGAACAGAAAGGAACTGGCTTGAATTTCCTAGCCTCCTGCCTCCCCTCCCTTCTAGCCTGAAGGGCTGCTAAACCTGCACACATTCCCACCAGAGCAGACTGGTCAGCTCATTCCTCCAGTGCTGTGCTTAAGGCAGGCAGGCTATGTGAGGGAAATTTTACTGCAGACAAGGGACAACTTTTATTTCACATTCTTGGTGCAAAACGGTTCAGCCTTTTGCATTGTAGTGGTACATGGATCATTTTGTTGCTGGTCTTAATTTCACAGCCTTAGCCTTTCTCTGCTAAGTTGATGCTGTTCCACACGGTTATGATCTGCAACAGCAGTAGCAGTTGTAATGAAAAAAAATAACGTTTAAATAAATGCTAAATTTAAAGTGAAGATAATGGATACTACCTATGACTAGTATTATGGGTAGCATGTCCACTGTAGTGGACATTTGAGTCCCTGTAATTTTAATCTTGCTTTGTTTTACATCAACTTTAGAGAGAATGGGATTTCCAACTAATGTTAAGCCCTCTTTGAGCCATTCTTTGGACCTTCTGATTACTTATACAACAAGTTTATCTTTCTCCTTTGCACTTAGGATGTGTGAGAGTGGACTCTTTCTCTCCCTCTCCGTCCAAATGTATTCATTATTAAAAATAACTGCCACTCTCTCCTCTCTCATACCTGTCTACAAACAGGTAGCTGCAAGTGTTTGGTATCTGGAATTCAAGCTGTTGGTGACTAGCCACAGAAGTAAGTGGCTTTGTTTCTATTACTTAACTGACCAAATGTAACTAGCACACAGGAGAGGGGCTTTGGGAATCCACTAAGGATCTGCTTTTCCCTGTGAGAGTAGCAGATAAGCAGGATTAGAGTATTTACAAAGTCTCTGAATCTGGGTCGTCCAGGTCTTGCCCAAGGCATCCTTCTTATTTAACTGCAAGTTTTGACTGACTGAATGCAGTGTCAACATTTAGTTTTCCATCCTCACCTTACACAAGCTAATAATCTAAATGCACGTGGCTCCAACTGCAAAAGGTGTGGTCATGTTTTTTCACTTGGTTTGCTAATTGGCTTATCCCCAAGGCTCTGCTGAATGATTTGGGAAACACTTGTCTTTACACTACATCAAGCAGTGTTCCAGTTCTGAAGTGGGAATTTCAGGACTTGTCTTAAAATAGCTAGGAAATGAATTCAGTGGTAGATTTGCTTGTGTAAAAAGGTCTTGTAAGTGCCTGGCTCACTTGAGCTCTAAAATGGTTGTGTTATGTGCCTACAAGGAGTGCAATGGCTGCAGCTCAGCTTGTGCACATGATCCCAGAAACCACATGTTGGGGCTTGGGTTGCTCAGGAACCCCTGCTTCCACCAGATGCAGTTCTTCCCCCCACTTTGTCTGCAGCACGCTGCTCTCTTTCTTTCCCCTCATCAGTAGTTGCTCCTTTCACTGGCATGGCTGCACTGTCAACCAGGCCTCCCAAGTCACAAACTTCAAAAACAACCCCCCTGATGCCTTCTAAGAAAAAGAAAAATCCCTTGAAAACAACCTTTCACAGAAGATCCCTTCTCAGATCTAGCTTAAAGTACAACCACACAGTTAAGATGGCACTAATGAAGGAATTGCAGTGTTTGTGAAAGGAAATGCATTGTGTAGCATGACAATATCTTACACAGCAATTAAAAGTCACATGAAATGTAGCCCAAGACTGTGATTTGACGATAAAAAATAATTAGTGGCAGTGCTGGCCTCGGCAGTTGATTATGTCTCTGCTCCCATCCATCCATCTCTCTCTCTGTTTTCTAATTGAATCAGTTTCCCAATGTGTTTCATGGTGCAAGCACCCAAATGGCTGGGGTGATGGAAACAGGAACAAGCAGTTTGCATCAGGGGCAGCGACAGTTTAAGCCAGGGCTGCTTTTGAATATCTGGTGTCATTGACCACCGCCTCAGTGTTTCCCTGGATAAATAGTAGAACTGTATCTCCTCATCCAGTGACATTTCACAGGTTATCTTAATTCTAGTTAGATAGACTTGTCTCTTTATTTATTTTGGTGTCTGTTGAAACTGTGCAAGTTAAGATAAAGATAGCAGACTCGATTGTTTTATGCTATTACCATCAGTTTAAAGAAAACACTGTCTTATTCAGCTTTTCTGGGCAATTTCTTGAGCTAATGCACAGAAAACTAGAACTGGGCTGCAAGGAGAGAAGCAAGACACTTAGTTTTGGACTGCTCACTTGGGAACAAGAATGAAAAAGTAAACTACAATTTCTCACAAAAGATCTTTGCCTTACTGCAGCAGTAAAAATGATACAGCAAAAGCATATTGATTCTCCAGGTGACTGATAAAGCTACAGCACTGAAAGGATTCCTTGCAGTAAACCCGAGTTTAATTTTTCCGTCCAAATGTCTTGAATAATGCAGCCTTCATCTGGTGGTCACCTATCTGCAGCACTCTTTAAGATGATGATAACACTGTTTATTCAGGATAGGATCCTGAATTGTTGTGCATCAACACAGTCCCCAGTAGCTTCATTGTGCAAAGAATGCTGTATCACATCTCATGTGTTTATCTGAGAATTTGCCCATAGTGCAACACTACAAAGGCTCTGTAGTGGTTTTTTTTTTTTTTTGCTTTTTTTTTTTTTCTGTTATTCTCAGCCTATTGGAACTACTGTTGAATTTCCATCAAACCAGCATGCTTGCATGTACACATGATACATACACATGCACTTTAGACTGCCTGGCAATCTGAACTCATTGTATGTTCATTTTGTCAGTCCTTTTACCCAAGGCAACTACAAAATATGTTAGACCAAAAGATTTCTCTTCCCTGTGCTTATGTGTTTGTGTGTAAGCATACGTGCAGGTATATAGAACGGAAAGCGGTAGGTATTCTAAAGAGCTGTCTCAGTGTCTCTCTGCTTGAATTGTATCATATCCCATAGCCCTGCCTCCCCCCCTCTGCTGTGCAGGATAATGATGTGGTGGAAACCTTGTGTCTGCGGGGGGAAGGGTTTAAAAGCATCGCACTGAGGCTGGGCATCCTGCCAGGGGGAAGGGACAGAAGTGAAGTGCTCCTGGAGGTTTTCTTTTTTTAGACAGTGATTACTGAAGGGGAAAGAAGGCCAGTCATCACAGGAGTACAAAAAAATAAAGGGGGGGGGGAGTATCTACTGTGGGCTATTGGCAATTACTAAACTCTCACTTTAGGCAAAAATTCCTCCTTATGGGGGGGGGAAAGAAAAAACACAAAATGGTTGTGCTTAAAGAAGATAGACCAGTGTCACCAGCTGTTTCAAAATCAGTGATTAAAATGAATGATATCTCTATCACTTACTTTCTTCTCTACCAAACATGCACACATGTAGTCACACTCATACATTGTGCGTCTTGAAGGTCCTAAGGACTTGAAGTAAAGGAAGGTGCAGAGAGTCTTTGAAAGTGAGTGATTTATTTTTACTAAAAAACTGAAAATTCAGTGTATGCAGGTCCCCTTTGAAAGATAAAATAGCAGAGTTATAGAAATGGCAGGTCAGTAACTCTGATTTGCCCTCAGCTCTCTACAGAGTCATTCAGCTTCTTCTTGCACTGAAATGTGGAATATTTTTACAACTCAGAACCGCTGGCATCAGAGACAAAAGCCTCATGTCTCATAGGCAAGGTAGGTTTGTGAAAAACCCTGATTTTTTTTTTTTTTTTTTTTGGTGGGGGGAGTGGATAGGAGGGGGGAAGTCCCCACCATCCATATGAAGCCTGTCATTGTATTAGCACTTGTGGACAAGAATATCTAGAAGATTGCACAGCTTTTTCGGCACCTAAAGAAAATCATAATTATAAGCTTTGAATTCACATTCCTTGTTAGATGACAGCATGTTTAGGAAGCTTATGTCCCCGTTAAGCTTCTGACTTTTGAAATTAAATTAGGCATGACAGAGGGAGGGCTTGGGGGATGAGGGAATATTTTTTGGCAAGTGAATGCAAAACTGAAAAGCCAGATTTGCCAAGCATTTTTCCAGGGATGTATGCATGATTTGCATGTCCCCACTCAGCCTCATAACACATCCTCAGTGTGAAACTGATGGGGAGCTGTAGTGAAATGACAGCAGTGGCTGAAGAATTAAGGGCAACATGAAAATTATTTAGGTTTCCTTGGTACAAAGTAAGTGATGCTGGTGAATCAGTGGATTTATTTTTTTCCTCTCTCTCTCAGAGGAAAGTCTCTTTTTAGTAAATGCTTAAAACTGGAACGGTAATCATTGCCTTAGCAGTGGCTGGTGAGCCTTGGAAAAAGGTATCCAAAAACTTTGAAGCTGATCCAAAAGCACAACAAAACCTTTTAGTGTAGAAATCAGCCTAAAAATCTTTCAAGCTCAAATTCTCCTGTGAGATTTCCACTTTTACATGTGCAGAAAGTATCAAGAGACTGTTCTTGCATATCGTATTATTGCAGTAATTCTTACTGCAGAAGTTACAGTTATGTGTGAATATTAAAATAAATTAATAGCCAAGCTAGAATGTTTGAGTTCATTTCAGGTTTTAGGTAATGGCTCTCCATTGCTGATATTGCTTCCAAACTCTTCTTTGTCCTTAGGCACTCTTATAGCAAAACACTTTAAAGTATACCCAAATTTAAGCATCTGGATTTTCCTATCAAAGACTCTACTTTCTTCACATATTTAAAACCAAACGGATGCCTGACATTTTTTTGAGGTAGATGATATATAGGAAGATTTTCAGAAAAATAGTCAGAGCTGCCTACTGAGCAAGCAGGAAAGTCTGTCCCTCGCTACCTCCATTTACTGAATTTTAGAAAGTCCCGCTTTCTGATCTGTCCCAAAATTCAGTGTGCCTAGTGAGGAACGGGCCAAATTTCTAGCAAGACTGTGAAGATTTTGTGAAGATTTCCCCTTAAGTATTAAGTTGTTCTTCCACCTACATGATATAAGGAAGCAAATGTCAAAAACAACACTGTGACCCTTGGGGAAAAAGTCAGTGCGATCAGTGTAGCTCAAAATAGTTGTAAATTAGTGTGGAGTAAAATCATGTTTATAATTTGGAAACATGGGAAGGAGTTGAATTTCAGACTTTTGGGGGAGAAGTGGGACTTGTCGTAGCCCCTTGTTGAAAAGCAACAGTCTTTTGTGTTATTTGGCTTTATTATATACAACTTATACAACTTTTGGCATGGATGAGGTCATACATAGACTCATTCACTGTGTTCTGGAAACCTTACAGTGTCAGTCAAAATGCAGATAAATCAAAGAAGATGGATCATGGAGAAACAAGAATTGAATTATGACAGAAGATTAAAATAAACGTATTTTATAGCCGTATATGTCAATTAAATTAAATCTCAAATCATGATGAATAAACACTTTAAGACTGTGAACAGCAACATTATTTAGGATTTTTCATAGAATTATCACTAGGAATAATAAGATGAAAGTAACCAGTAGTAGAAACTGGCTAGATATGAGTAGAACTCTGAAGAACGGGTTCACAAAAAATAAAATAAAATAAAATAAAAAATATAGGCCAAGTTATTAGAAGTGGATTGGACAAACCATTGGAAAACTATTAAATCTCTATCTTAATATCACATATGTCATTGTGATTATCACTTCCCCTTTCAGAGAAAAAAAAATTTCACTTACATAAACCCATGACAGTGGCCCATCTTTTTTTTTTTCTTTTTTTTTTTCACTAGTTCTACTTTCCGCTTTCTGTTTTTCTGTTTTTACAATCTATTTCTTGCTGAGAAATGTATATTGGTTTTCTGCCTTCACCCAGTTCATAATCACCAATACCTTAGCTGTTACTTCTTTTCCCACTTTTTCAAAGAGTTCTGAATTGCCTATGGTGAGTGATATTTGTCAGTATTATTCTTCTAAGTCCTGTCTGGCATACCTAATATAAACACTCAGGACTGATGACAATGACATCAATTACTAACATTATAAGATATTCGTATACTCATAGAAGGTGGAGACTGAAGAGCTCTGTTTAATCACCTGTTCCAGGTGCTGCCATTGACTGTTTCAGCTTCTTATTCAGCATATTTTTGTCCAGGCTTTGTGAAATTAGTCCATAATTTAAATGGATAATTATAATGGATACCCCTAATTAATGGATAGGCATGTTATTTCTTTCCATTGGTCTACTCTAATTTCTGTTCTTCCCCCATATCCCTAAATCAAAGAAACTTCAATCTTTGCTGTTCCAATCTTCCTTCCTTACTTCTCTTACCCAAACTACACAATCTCCATCTCTCCATCTTAAATGATTCTCTTTAGCAACATGAAAAAATATAATCTCTCAACAACTGCAGCCTCTCCTGGGCTTCCTCCACTATATCTATACCATATTAATACTAATGACATATAAGTCTTACTTGTAATAAATATTATATAAACCCAAACAGAATGAGCTAGACACAGATCCAAGAATACATACATTTAACTATAAACAGGTGAGAAGTCTTCATGTTAAACTTGAGCTTTAATGCAGATATTATAAATTGCACATTTCTTCATCATTCTCAGGTATATCATGGGAAAAAAGTGCTACTGAAAGCCTGCACAATGTGAGCAGGGGAAATCTGTGCACGAAACTAATTCCAGAAATTATGTTCACTATACCCATACCCAGTGTGTACAAGTGGGTGTCTATTGCCTTTATCATTTCTGAGTTTTGCACTCGGACTGTGGAGCACTGTGGAGAAGGGATGGTCTCTCAGGTGAAGGGATGCAAATCTCAGATGACAGTCCAGCTTACACCTGAAGCTGCCCTCTGTTTAACACACTTGTTAAGAGATCAGTATTCCTAGCATCTTAGAGGCTTGGGTGGTACTACTGAGATGTCAATAAACTTCTCAGCCTTCCTCTACTGCATAGCAAGTTTGAATGTGTTCAAACTCAAATACATCACAACTTCTCCTTTCTACTGTGTGGAAGGATAAGAAATGCTATGATTGTCTGATTATAGCCTCCTTCTCCCAAGACTTGGAACTAGGGCTATTTTGATTTTCTTCAGTCTTGCAATACTTCAGTATCTGTCTTTTAAAGTCAAGCAGTACAAGCAGTTGATTTTGTTGTTCTGATCACTGCTGAAAAAAAACCACAGAGTTCCTCACTGAGTTGGTCATAAAAATGCCAAATTGAGATTTCAGTAGGAACCACCAACCTATGCAAGTTTTTTAATATTTTCCTGCACTGGCTTGTTCTACTTCTATTGGACTAGATCCCCCATCATGTTGCCCAATTTCTTGTTTCTCTTAATCCCTTTTCAGTTTTAACCCAACTGTTTTTCTTCTCTCAGAGAAGAAAATTCTCTATGAAAAGCAAAATTAATGCATTTTACCTTAACCCAATTTCAGCGTACTCTTACAGGTATGTGTTTACTGGTTTCACTAGATGAAAGTACCTTGCAGAAGCATCTGTTCCCTTGCCCCAACTGTCTTACATACTACAGTGGAGACCTCCAAAACAGCAGGACCTCAGGGAGGGCAGCCAAACTTCAGTGATAATCCTGGCAGCCACAGGAGAATACTGAATTGACTGTATGTGAAGTGAGAAAGGCTTGAGTACTCTGCTTAGAGGCACTAGCTGTGTGCATGCTTATGTTTGTGTATGCAAAAGAGTTAGAGTAAGAAAATAAATGACTGCCCTTGTGAGTGGCAAGTGTAAGTGGGACTACTGTTGCTGGAAGCTCACTTTTAGCTCATATTGTAACTGTGGCAATGTGATTTTTATAATGTGACTATATACCTGTGGTTTGTTTGTGCCATTACAAGGTACAAGTTTGACTAAGGTACTGTTTTCCCTCAGCCCCATAAGCTTAACCAAATTAAGCAATTTGGTGTCCTTGGTATATTTGGCACGTTCAAGTGTCTTAATACACTTGGCACATACAAATGGATCAGATCCTCATGTCTTTACCTCTTTCCCTATCCTTCCCTATAAGGCATGTTTGGCAGACCCTGTGGCAAGACTGGGCTGCACTGAGCCCTGTAGGATCCAGTTGGACAAAGCAATGTCATGGCACTGACCTCACTGCAAAATCATCGATTTTTACAGAATTCTTTTCCATATAAGAGTCATAAAACAAACGTCAGAATAATTCTTACGTTACTCTGAATATGAAGCTTTGCCGTATATCACCACCTTATCTTTGTGGAAAAGGTAAAGGTTCAAACATTTTGTACATTTGGATAGTACATGCAGTCATCAACTGGTACAAACTTAGTAAGAACAAGGTGGGAGGTGAAATTTTAAATAAGAATATGAAGGACATACTGGCCATTGTTATGAAAATAAGTCATCTTCCTGCCTCTGCTTTTAACTTTCATAGGAATGAAGATTGCTTTATTACTGAGACAGCCCTCATTCTGGAAATTAAAGAATATAACAGACAAAAAACCTTTGCTATTTCAGGAAAATACCTTTATTATTTTCTGAGTACATAAAGCAAGCAAATACCATTATTTTTGCTGGAATCTGAAATGTAGAAATTGCAACCTGTATGGAGGAAAGTTTTTTATTCATTATGTAGGGTATAGTTAGCCAATGACTACCTGTAGCTCATTGCACTTTATCCTGAAGCCATCAACAGACCTATTTCACTGAAAGGCTGTTGGTTTAGTTATTGGTTGTTGCACATTCGAAACAAATGATTTAACTACAATTTTTCCAAGTCTATAATTGTTCAAATTGCTCAAGGGTCTCTGTAGGTTCCATCCCAGATGGAATTCCTCTTCCTATATCTATTTATTTAATTATTTTAAATAAAGAAAAAATCATGTGGAAAGTGTTAAACAAAATACACTTTATTTTTAATTTCAGAACAATCTCGTACTGCTTCAGTTGACCCCATTAGTCTTTCCATGTTATACTACTGCAGCAGCCTCTGCTAGAGAAGGAATTCTTTTTTGACTTTGTGTTTATCTCTTCTTTCTTTTCTTTCTCTCTTTTTCTTCCTTCCCCCAATCCCCATTCTGACTCCCACCCCTGAGGTCAATAATTGACCTACAGGAATCCACTCGCAGCTGAAACTTGAGAAACTTGTGTGAGTTTGGAAAGTTGGCTGCAATTCAGTAAATGTTAATGGGTTAATATTTATCATTTTCATCTTATTTCTTGGGATTTTGACTTGGAATCTGTAAAAAACATAAACAGCTAGTCATAAAATTAAAACAAAACAAAATGAAACAAAACAATGAAATTGGCTATTTGAAAGGGCAATGTAATGAGTGATGCCTCTTCTTGGATGCCTATATGCTGCTTGCATTCCTGTTAATCTTTTTAATGGAATTCCTATAGCTGTTAGAAGATTTATACCTTAATTGTTTTGGAAAGTTTAAAACTGTCGTTTCATGAAACAGGTTCTTTTCAGTTTGTTGTAATAACTTATTTTTCTACCCTTCTTAATCACAGTGTGATTCTTTAGGTGCAGAATAACAAACTGTGACATCGAGTAATGGACAGCTATTAAGTTGCTCCCATGAAAATACTGACTAGTCCAGAATTCTTGGCAAATAAGAAGTATCCTAGCCTCCTTGGTGAGGGTATTTTATATTTGACTTTTCTAAGTAACTGGTGACCATTTGTAGTTCAAATCAGAAGAAAAAGGAAGTTTGTCTTTTTTATTTGGAAAGAGGACACAACAACTGCCACACAGATCTGGCCTGAGGTTCCCCTCTCCCTTTATCTGTTTTCTCATGTAAACCTGTAGGTGAAGGGATGCTGACAGGTTCACTTATGAGAAAACTTCTGGAGTGACTAGATGCATAGCTACTGGCCCAATACTGGAGGATTCTTGCTTAGGCCCTCTTCACCCTGCTTTCACATAGTGGTATGAAATGAGCCATATCAGTCTGTCAGGCTCATTTAACAAACAAATTTCGGAGAAGTTTTTTGTTGTTGAAGTTTTTGAAAAACATACTATATTAGGAATGGAAAAGTTGGAATCCCTTGTCTTTTCTATTTTTGATTTCTGTTTGAAATAAAATAGCTTTCAAAGCTGGGATTCAGTCACCTCTGAAACCTGATTTAGTCTGTCGGCTTAACTAACACATTACACTTGACGTTTGCAGTGGGCTGGGAACTCGCTCTTTGTCAGTCATCATGTCCTTGCCAAGTGGTGCTGAGCTGAACAGCTTCCAGCTTACAGGAAACGGCATTGAAGCAGAATCAGTTGTGATCAGTGAACTGCAGCCTTTACCTGTGTCTACACTATGTCATATTCCTGGAATAGTTATGTCTGTAAGGAGGGTAAAAACACATATGGGGATGTGTGCCAAACTTACACCAGAAATCTTCTCCTCACCCAGGTAGATTCAATTAATTTTGTCTCTTGTTTCTACATAAATTTGACTAAGTGTTAAAATATCTGTTGCTAAGGCTTCTAAAACAGTCTCAGAAATTATTTTATGGCATTATTTTCAAATTCAGACTTGTTAATGTTCCAAGTTGCTCTATGCAAGGGGGGATACTGAGATAAAGAATCAAAACATGCAAGAACTTTGTGTTAGCCTTGAAAATAACTAAAATATAAACCAAAAAATCTCCATAAATGGGTCCTCTGACATAAGGTCACTGAAGCTTAGCTGTGAATGGGATCATAAGAATTTCTGTTATCCACTTGAAGTACATAAAAGGCACAGGCCAATTTCAATTAGTTTTTATATAAAGTGAGCTGTGTTCATAGAATTGCTTTCATTTGCCGTAGTACAGGCAGAAGGAAGACTGGCACCGTTTTCCCTACTCTGAATATTTTAAATAGTTTATTAAAACCAATATGTCTATATCTCTTATTATTACTTCACTGTGGTAGTGTTTTATAAACAGGAATGAAATTCTCTCAGCAGTGTCCCTGCTGGAAAGACTGCTCCCATTTCACAGCCAGGGAGCTGAGGCATGTAGGTCAACAACCTAATCCAAAGCCCAATTTTTAGCACTGTTATGAAAGACTCTTGAATTTTTTCAATGTGAACTGAAGATAGGTTGCCTACTTCTAAGCTGGAACACATTCTGTAATTTGCCTGTAAGGCAACAAAAGTCTCAAGGATATGTGCAGAAAAGTCTTAGTCTTAAATTTCAGTCTTGCTGAACTTTTTTTGCATCCTTTGTGACCCTTACAGCTTATTTACAATCTGGGGCACTGAAACCAATAGTGGCATCGAGGTCAATTTCTTAAACACCACTAGGACTAACATAGGGCTAGTTTTGGGGCTGTGCCATCTGGAGAGAGACGTTCGTGTCTCCCACCTTCTGGCTTGCTCTGAGTTCTGAGAGCAGCGGAAGCTTCTTCCTCATATAGATGCAATTTAATGATGATAGAAAATGGTAGCATATTGTTTTTGTAAGAGGCAGTCTCTCATGGATCCCACAGAGTTCCTACCAGCATGTTTAACCTCTAATCTGGGAAAGAAAAATGCCATCTGGTACACACCATCCTTGAAAGGTTTCTGTCCCCTGACTTGATATGTACCTGGAGAGCTGATGTAAGTGCTGCACTGAGCTGCCCATACTGAATGAACCTGCCCGGGCCTGGGAAGGAAAGAAGCAACATTAGTGTGATGCAGTATCTGAGTTAACATAGCTGACTTTGCAGCAGGGCTAATGAGCTGGTGCAGAATGCCATATTTACCTGGCTATGCTGCTTCCAGTAGCGGAGCTCACTTATTTAGAGCTTGCCTAGGTATCTCTGTCCAGAACTTCACTGGGTCACGTTGGCAGATCCATAAACTTTTATTTTTTAATGAAGAACATTTTGTTGCTTGATTTTATTTATCCCATCAGAGAAAATATCACCCTTTTTGTCCTAAAGAACCTGTGCTTCCTTACTTCCTTATTTATGCAGTGTTAATCTTATTTTCACTATTAAGGCGAGAAGAATTCTGTCAGGAAAGAGATGTTGTTAAGATCTGACAACTCTGACCCATGATACCTGTTAGACCAGTCTACACTTTACCACTGCATGGTGTCTGTAGCAGAGGGGACACAACAGGTTGTGTGCCCACTCTTTATTCAAAATATGCAGTCAGCTGGCCTATTGATTTAAGTCATCAACAGTTTCAATACACATTAGTAGGTAAACTGGTCTATGCTGGCAGAAACTGTGCTGCTTTGTTTCTAAGCCAGGTGGGTTCACCTCTCCATAGGCAACATGATGACCTGAGCTCTCTTAGGATCACCAGACTGATGCCAAATGTGTTGTGGAAACCTGACTGGCCCAGCATACTGCAGCCCTGGAGCTCATGGACACATACCTGCCTCTTAAGCAGCTGGGATTATAGGCATGGGCCACCATGCCAAGGTTTCTCCTTTGAGATTGATGAAAATTGCCAGTGCTGAGTATATTTCTAGTCATGAGAGAAGGATATCAGGAGCAATTTTCACCAAGCAAATACCATGCCTTAGATTGACCTTGCCAGTGAAGGCTCTACCACCGCGTGAACACACGGCTCATTCTGCTACCTCTGTGAAACAGATGAGGTGAGACTTACAGGTGTGACCTCATGAGTGACTGTGGAGAGTGTGAATCAGAACCCCAGGCCCATTGGTGGCATCTGTCCATTGCACAGATTTTTTTTTCCTTACCCCAGTTCTTCAGTTCTTTAACAATAAAGTGTTCCTTCAGAGGCAGTTAAAAAATGTAAGATAGACAGAAGTTTTAAAAATTAAGCTGTGTTATTGGCTTTTGTGTGCATAGGAACAGAACTAACAGGCTGCTACTTCGCTGTATTTGGAAATTTCCTTCCTATTACTGCTTTCATTCCTTTAACAGGTTGTAAATAGAGCTATTTTGGTTTAAAAAGATTCTTCATATAAGTGATAAAATGTGCTTATTTCATTTTTAAAAAGTGCCTGTAAAGTAGCTTGAAAATGATTGTTCCTGATATTTAATTAGGTAGTGTTTGAAAACCACTTTGAAAATGAAAAATGCAGTAGAAGTGCTAAATATTCTTGCCTAAGGTTGATTAATTATGGACAGTAAATTTTACATTAGCCCGTGTGATAAATGTGACCAAGTAGACTGCACTATCTATTAAAGGAAACCTAGACATATACATTTTTTCTTCTGCATATGGATCTGGGGCTGATAACCTAGAGAATGGAGAATTGTGTTGGCTTTGTAGATTCTCATTCCCTTTTTATTCAATGCTACTGAAGACTTCAGCAGAGTATTCAAAATCTGGCTTTTCAGAGCTAGCAAAGGGGAGATCCGGGGCATGGGAACCAGCTGGGCTCCCTCAGAAGTTTCCTCTTTCAACTTCACAGGAGTATGTTAGATAGCAAGGCTACAGCTATATTAGTAAATCAGACATGTCCAGCTCTCCACCATTGAAGCCACCTAGCACTGAACTGCCCACATCCACATAATTATACACTTGTACCCTGTGAGCAAGGTCCTTGCAGCCAGACACTCTGATGGGAAGAGTCCCTGGCCTGTGACAACTCAGGAAGTCTTCCTGGAAATTGTTTGGGTAAGTACAAGTTGTCCAGGGTCAAAACAATTCTAGAAATTTAACAGTAGAGATGATGAAGGTTCAGTGCCTAATCCAACCCAGCACTGTTTAATTTCAGCCCTGAGGGGCTGTGGCCTCTCCCTGGAATACTTATATCTACAGTCTTCAGGACACCTCCAATGGATGGAGGGGCACAAAGCTGCTTTTGTACAGGATAGATCATGTCATATGATATTTATATCTTGCCTAACTCTCCCAGCTGTGGCTGTTCAGGGGCAGAAATATTAATATCTGATTTGATGGAAATAACCACCCAGCTTCGCTTGCACTGCAGAATAGATGATGGACTGCAGGACCGCTTGGTGTCTTTGGCAGGTTTTAAGTGGGGCTAACGTAGAAAGAGCAAATGTTCTTATCACACCTAGACCAAATATGTGAGAGGTCTGTGCTAGTTCTTGCAAATATAAGTGCCTTGAATAAACTGACAATCACTTACCTCAGAGAAAAAGTCTGAAGAAGCCTACAGAATGAAGGCAGAAGAGGAAGGAGGAGCTGAGTACAGGGAAACTGCATGAGAGTCTGTGGAAAATAGAGCAAGCATCTGTGGATTCTTTTATTCTTTTTTTTTTTTTTCTCTTTTCATATTTGACAGTTTGTTTGTACCCTGTAGTCTTGTGGCCTTCTAAGATTGGAGGAGTAGATTTTCTTCTTGGAAAAGCGGGTTCAGATCAGTTGTTGACATTGGCCTGTTGGGGTTAACGTGAAGGACTGATCTGGAACTGTTGGTTTAAGAGAGAATTATTTTGAGATATATTGCAAGACTGGTGACTAGTCATGAACTTTATTGACTGACAAAAAAAAAGAGGCAGCACACATAAAAACATCATAACAGCAAAACTGGTGATAAGGTCTGTGCTGCAGCATACAGAGGGAGAGCTGGAATCATTGGCAGATTGGTCTGAAAAAACAGAAGCCTTGCTTTTCCATTCCAGTATATGGATCCTAAAATGTTAAATTCTGGGCTGTTTGGAAAAAAAGTGTTCATATATATCTGAAAATGATTAATGACTACAGAGATTCAATGAAATAAAATCAATGGAGCTCTCTAGAGTTTCCCTCCTTGTACATCTATACTCCAGAGCAATCCTAGTGGGAGAGCGCTGAGAGACAACTCACGCCTGAGTGTGGTACCTAGTCTGCAAATGCAGGGGAAAGACTTAGATCATGAAAGCACTGCTGGAAACAGGGAGCTGTTGGATTGATTCAGGTGTGCTGCTGAAAAGGTGCATGCTTGCTTCTTCCCATATGCTCGTCCTCTCACATCATTTTCCCATGCTGTAACATTTCTATTAATGCTTCATTAACAATGTGATGATTTTTGACAAGAAAATTCATCAAGAAGGTTCTGCAGAGCTCTTCAAAACATCTCTGAGGAGATGGTGAGCTGATTTGGAAGAAGTTGATGAAATGGCAAATCACCTGGTGAGTGAGAAACTTTAATGCATGGTATTTGTCAGAAGGAAGCAGTGGGAGAGAGAGATTCAGAAAGGAGAGGCAAGGATTGGGGAGAAAACACAGAGACTTGGAGGGCAGGATCTTTTTAACGTTGGAAAGGGAAATCCATACAATATGCATCTTTACTGTTTTTTGGACTCAAAAACTGAAATCTAGTTAATTAAAAGCATACTATTTAGCACCCCACTTTTGATTGATCCTTCTCTCAGGAACGTGTGAATGAGATGCCAAGGTGTAAACAAGAACCATGAGATGTACATCTACAGTGAGCTACACGTACCCATTCTATCAGCATAATTCATTTGTGTCAGGTTATGCTTTATGCAGCATTTTATTTATTTTAGCAACTTTGTCCGTTGCAAGAGATTCAAAACTAGAAATCAACAGAAATGAAATGCTTGGCTTATTTTTCACCAGGAATTCTTGAAGATATAATATGTGATAGTATCTGCTTCACAGCGCCATGCAACTCAGTCACAAGCTATCACAAGTGACCTATAAACCAGATTTATTTGACACTAAATTCAAGCTGAAAACAACTTCCCCAAATCCCTAGAAAAGGCAGTGAAACTCTATGTTTTCATTCTAAGGAGGCATGCACACACGTTCAAATATGCATACTTTTATGCACAGATATCATCATGTATCATATTCTTGCTGACCATCTGTTTGCTCTGAGATGATTCAGTTGCTATGCCTTTAGGGAAAACACTGGGTAAGACCCGCATGCAAATGTGCAAGGACACATTTGGGGATATGCTTACTGCTGTGTACTGGGAACTGAACTGCTATGCTTGACTCCATCTATCCTATCAGCCCTGCTGGCTGGAGAGTCAAGATGGCTCAGATCCTCTCCAGAGATCCAATACCTTACAGCAAGGAAGGGTATGCAGTGTAGACTGTATAAATTCCGACTAAAGTTTAGGTTGTCTGTGGGAGCTGGATAGGGTTCAGGAACACACAGAAGGCAAGTGGCTTTTGCTACCACTTAGATCAGACAAAAACAGTTAAAATTGCTATATCTTGTAGGACAATACAGAAGCATACAAAAGCTGGACTTGTATTTTTTATTTATTTATTTTTTTTCCCCTAGGTGGGAATCAACATTGGGAAAAAAAAAGCACCTTTAAAAGTGAGGGAGATGTTGAATCCAAACTGCATACTAAATATAAGAACTTTGCCTTCACATAGGTCAGTATGGTGAAATCTGGCTGTCAGAAATGGAGTTTAGTCTAAGGCAGATTTACCTGTACACAGGAGATCTATAACAGGTGCGGTATTCTATTAACTGTGCTTCTCCACGTACTCACAATATACCACAGGACTGAATTTCAGACAGGTCTGAAAGAACCCTTCAGATGGAAGCCATGAATATCTTTATTTATACTTCTTCAAATCCTTGTTTTAGGTAACGTTTTTCGTATCTTTCCCAATGTTTAATACATATCTGTCAGCCTTCTTAACTGAAAGTATATTGCTGTTCCAATTATCTACTTTGCTTTATGTGTAGGGGTTTTAACTTCTAGTCTAATTTAGGAATGTTCAGAAAAGTTATCATAAGTCAGGAGCTAGATTCCTCAATTTTTCAGAGGTGTTCTGTTGGCCTTTTGTTATCAAGCATGTTATAATCAGAGTTACTTGTAAGAAACCCACTGTTTGCTGCTCTGCAGAGAGCTTTACACAGGCAGTTAATTTCATGTGGTCACATGCAGTATCAGGGCTTAGTGGTTTCGTGTGTGGATTATTTATTTATTTATTTATTTTATTTTTCCTGTCGAGTCAATTCACAGTTGCAGGCAACTGAGATTTGATATTTTGATTAGGGGTTTTCCTTATTTTTCTCCTTTGGTGTCAGTGATGAAAGAAGCTCTCAGATCCGCCCTTGTATTTTTGTCCCAACGAAGTGGAGCTTCCTATGGCATTTTCTTTGCTCCAGAGCTATTCATCACTAACACTGTGTTGATAATGTGATGACAGTTGTTGCCAAAACTTTCCTGTTCACCCTAAATCTGTTTTTTTTTTTTTTTTTTTTTCTTGGTATGAAAATAAAGATACGAAACTCAGCAGAGAGAGCACTCTGTGGAATGAAAGCTCAAGGTGACTGGGACAGAGCAATTATCCAAGGACAAGCCCTGGTGAGGGAGGCATTTTCCAGATTCCAGAGGGAGTGAGGGAGAAAAGAAGGGTGTGGGGCTAAAAGGGGTGGGGGGACAGTGTGGGATGTGCCAGCTGGGGGCTGGGAAGGGAGGCAGTGCTCCTCTTTTAAAGGAAAATGAGCAGCCAGCAGAAACTAGATGTGTCTCACCATGGGGTGAGGGTGGAGAACCCACCAACTGCTGAGACAGTCAATAGGCAGATTATTCATCACACATTGCTAGGAGATTAACTGAGCAAACGTTCTGACAAAACTGATTAAAGCCTTCATCCTGTACGGGGGAACAAAGAGAGACCAAGTTATTACACTCCAGCCAAATGCCAGATGACGACTACACACAGTGGAAGCACAAAGTCCGTATTTTTTTTCCCTTCCCAAACAGAGATGACTCTCCCTTTCTTTATCACTACAGTCATCACAAATTAGGATTTGTAAATACAGCTACCCACAGAACATTTCAAAAGACAGATTGCTGTGATGTAATAGATAAGGAACACCCCCCACTCCCCTTAGTGTGCTTCTTTTAAAAAGTTATCTCAGAGCGTTATCATGTCTAGAGACTTCTCTCTTCTGAAGTGCATTCCTTACTGGTATTATCGCCACTGTTTACAATTGCAGATACTTAAAATGAACAAAATACTTGACTTCCCATTATAGTAAAGGTTGGATGTTACTCCCTCAGCCACATGTAAACTTTGAATGTGAGCACTTCCAGTATCAGTGTTTGCTCAGTTGCTAGCACTGGTAAAGGGGAAAAAGACATGATTTTTTATCGTATTCACTAATTACCACAGTTTCTAGCCTTAACACCTCCTAAAACAAGAGAAGTAGTATCAATAAAACTAAATCACTTAATTGTAAAGTTCTGAAGACTGGGAAAATCACAAAAAACAGCCTGAGAAAGGAACCTCTTTCCAGACACCTCTGATTGCTTTCTTTTGGCAGTCAGAATTTTAATGGGTCATGGAAATGAGCAGACCAAAACTGTCAAGTGTCTACTAACTCTAACAAGTGCCTGCTAACAAGTGTTTAACCTAAGGCACTGCTGAAGCCTGGTTTTTGAGGGATACTAAGTACTGAGCTCAGCATTGGTTTAGATGTACTTATGTATGATTTCTCTGGCACAAAAAATCAACTGCTTTTGAGAAGGAAGGCTGTTGACTGTTAAGAGGTGTAAAATTAGACAGTGCAGCCCCCTGAGATGCGAGCAGTGGGGGATGGATGATGCCACTGGTGGCTCTTCCCCATCTACACCCCTGACTCTGAAAGTCCATTACAACTAATTACATCTTTGGACTGTGATGACATGAATAAACCATTGGAGGTTAACTGTCATGCTTCTTAATGTCATCAAAACCAGATTATTCTAAGGTAATAACAGAAGCCTCTGGAAATTAGGGGGAACATTGGTGTGGTTAGATATGCTCCAAGACTGTTAACTAAATTATCATGTTACCCCATGGGGATTTTTTGTTTAATGGTTTGTATTTATTAACTTGCACTTTCCTTAGCTGTGGTCATCAGTGCCATCTCTTTAATAACAGCAAGGAGGGAAGGAGACAGCAAATAAGAAAAAGATCTTCCTGTTTAACACTGTAAACCTTAGGCGTTGGGTTAAGAAACAGATCACATATATTAGAAGCAGAACTGATAGAAATATTAATAACAAAACCAGCAAAGTACTACTTGTAAGACAATAGAATAGTATATAGGCTGGAAAAAATGTAAATATAATAGAAACTGTTATGTACATGAATGTTTCATTGATCCTGTTTAAGTGTTGAGGTGGAGCAGAGGAAAATTAAGAAAACCCTTGAGAACTGCAGAGATACCTTACATAATTCATAGCTGATTTTAAAATGTTCTAAACTGTTAAATAGCTTTATCTTGCAACATGTTGCATATATGTCAACTTTTCATAGCTAACGTAAATCTGCAAAAGATACAGTTTGTTTGTTTTTTTTTTTTTTTTTTTTTTTTAAAGTATAACAGCCAGCTTCTTCTCTCAATTTTGAGACAATCCCAGTCATTATACAGGCTTTGAAAAGGCAAGGGAAGTGTATGCATCTGGATTGCTCTGGCAAGGCAAGGATCTTTTTGAAATGAGGGAAACAGCTTCTCTTTTTTTAAAACCTTTTATACTCTTGTAAATGCAATTATATATATATATATAACATAGATGATACAGACTGCTCTTTACAGTCACTATGAAGATTTATGATTTCTGAAGTTAAATATTGACTTTGGCATCACGTTGGTCAATATTTATCTCTCAGATCAATATATCTTAATATTGAATGCAACTGAAGTCACCGTGCTTCCCAGTGTTAGCTCTGAATGATTGATGTCAACGTATTTTCCTCTCCCCTCAATATATCTTTTACTTTCCTGTATTCCAGTCTGATGGAGTTGGAAGATCTTTTTGAATCAGTAAACTTTTTTTTTTTTTTTTGCAGAGTGTTGTTCTTCTCATCAGGTTAACTACATTCCTTACTTCTTTAGAAGTTCTACTATAACTGCATAAACTGCCTTAGCATGAAAAGATTTTTCCTAGTGCCTAAGTAAATATATAACTTCTGAGAGCATACTATGCTATATTACTTTCATTATGATTTTACATACCGGAAGTTCTAATCATCATAATCATCCTAACCAGTATTAGTGTTTTTTCTTATTACCCTTAAATTTCTATCTTTACATTTGCTTTTCTGGTTCTCAATGCTGTCCTTCAAATACTAGTTATTTCACAACATAACTGAAAATTCTAGTTTATTTATAAATTTAACTATTTAGTCACTTTTAGTAAGTTTATGTGTCAGATCTTTATTATCTTGATTTCCCCAGTACAACCCAGTTTATGAAAAAGTTAAAGACATGATTACAACTAGCTTTTCATATACATATATGAAATCATAACACTGAAGTTATTGTGTTAGAAAGACCTTTGGGGCTAATTGAACAAACCTGCTTTACTGAGTCCAATTAAAATTGAAGTTCCCAGTGAACTCTTCTGAACATGATACATAGACACTCGTTAAGGCAAAAATGGGTTGCTGGCTATCCTCCTTGTATTATCCTTGCCCAATCCTTTAAAAAGATCCAGTCTCTTTATATAAAATATGCATGTACGTGTTATTTCCTCAACTATAGTCTTACCAATAGAAATGTATGAGCATATTTCACTGACATATGTAGCCCTTTCTAGTCCTTTCAGTGTCTAAAAAATCCCCCTTTCTTTTGTTCCCCTGTGTGAAATGCTGCCTATGTCCTGACCATGTTGTGCCTGTAGCAGCCCTGGCACCCCACTGCCCTGCAGTCCTCTTTGACGGGCTCTGCAACAGAACCAGCCCCAGCATCATGTGCTACACTGTGAACCCCAGTGTCGTTCATCTACTCAGTCTTTGTTCAGTGTTGCTATTTTCCTACTGCACAGCTCCATGCTTAATCAAGGGATGGTAACCTAGATGGTCCCTGCACTCATTTCAACTCGAAGAGTAGACATTTGAATTCTAAAGGATCCTAATTTTTTCCAGAGTGTATTTTTTTTAAAATGACTGAGACTGTAAAATGTCTGTATGAGTAGTGCTCACTCTTGAACAAAGGGAGAGTAGGAGCTTTGATAAACAAAGTTTTATTCTTGCCACTGGGAAAAGCTAAAAGAATTTCTAATATTAAATAACAAAATGAAGGATACTGCCAAATCGTCAGCTAAGCCTTTTATTTTTTGCTGTTGCGTTCCCATGTGAGGGCTGAACCCAACAGAATAAAATAGCTCTCTTCTACTTTTACTGACAGTGTCATGGAAAATTTGCCAAACAGAAACAAAGGCCCTTCTTCCACTTCCGCCTTCTGACATAAACAGCTGTACTGCTGCATGTAATAAATTATCAGAATGGATGAAAATCTTCCTTTCCTTCACAATTTTCTTTAAAATGAGTTTGGAGTGCTCAGAGGAACAAAGCCTCTTTCCCTGTCTGAGAAACAGAGTGAAAATGGCTTCTGATGACCTTCTACATTATTTGGGTAGCTCAGCTAATTAGGGACACAGCAGAACTCCCTTGTGACTTGCCCTATCATGATCTTTCCCAACTAAGACAGTTCAAGCTCTGAATGCACCAGCAAAGAGCTGCTCCAGGATGTTCTTTGCGGTCTAAGAGAAGAAGTACATTTTCTTCTGTTCGGATGGAAATGCAGTGTCTGGAAAAAAAATAAATAGTAATTCACCAGTACATTTGTGAACAGGGAGTGAGACTGGGCATGTGTTTGAAGGCAAAACGCAAGAAGTTGTATGTCTTACTCCTTATCATTTATTAAGGTCCAATATTCTCTCTAGTAGCAAATTTTTTCTTTCCTTCCTTTCAATAATTTTCTTTACTTCCTGCTTTAAACTCTTGTGTAGTATTGATGTGCACAGCTCTGACTCTGCAGCACTCCAGTCCAGTCCAGCCTGCGTCTCCCTAGTGGGTGAACAGACTACCCTTATTTACAGTGGACTGTTAAAAACTGCAGCAACTGCACCAGAAATGCTTTAAAATGTCAGTACCAAGCAGATGATAAATGATGGTTTATTAGCTTTACTTGGTATTATTAACATGAGTACTATTTCTATTAATGATGACGTTGATGTTGAGGTTTAGAAGTAGGAGGGAAATCAGGTTTGAAGGTCCTGTACAGTAAAAATTCTTCAGGCTGTTTAGAAGCAGTTTGTGAAGATCAGTAAAGACTTTCTCAGCATCATGCAAAACTTCCAAGCAAGGCAACCTGGAAGCATTCCCTAAACGGTGGAATAATGATCTATCTAGTGGTACAGATTGCCATAATTAATTGCTTCTTGGATCTCTAAGAAAACAGGACTGAAAATACTAGTGTCCTTGCAGTACCTTCTAAAGCAAGATGGACAAATTTTGCTCTGCCACTGAAATGATGGTTGCTGATGAGGATAACAATGCTAATGGTAAGTGGGGATGCATGCCTTCATCCTCTGACACAGCCTGCTGGGTTAAAACACCCCTCTTGAAGTCACTTCTGACTCCTCATCTAACTGAAGCTGAGCTGAGTGAGACTGAAGATGATGTTAATATCCTTGAAAAATCATAGGGGGAACCTCTCCGCCAGTTTTATGAACAAACTGTATTTCTTCTTTCTCAATTCCACTCAGCAATGAAAAAGAATTTCTTTGGTTTTGTCCTACTAACAAGCGGTCAAATTTGCAGCCACTTAAAACATTTAGGCACATGTGACAAGCTTCCAAGTCCTGCTGTTGATGTTAAGAAGGTCCTAGCAAATACTAAGATGTTCTGACTGTCAGATAGGGTGATGAGGCTGGAAGGACTGATCTGAGAACAAATTACAACAATCAGATATGTTTAGCTTGGATAAACAACAGTAATGGGCTGGGAATGCTGACAAGTTTGGAGAAGGCTGTAAACATCAGCAAAAGCAGTGACATAACTCTGAAGGTTCAAGTAGATTCAGCTAAGAGTGAGGGCTTGTTTACACCAATAAATTCACTGGCATAATGATGCAGCATAATTATACAGCATAATTGTAATTATCCTGGAATTATTCTGAAGGAAGAGAGTCCACATGGGGAGTTATACTGATATAAAGATACTACTAAATTTCCCTGTGTAGACCAGCCTTAGTAAAAGAAAGGATTCTTCTTGTGTAAAGCCTCTGTGTGCTATTGTTACTAGTACCACAATGCAATGCAAAACAGAGAATGTAAATTACAGCCATTTATTTCTTTTAGTTGATTTAATCTATCCATTCCAAGTCCTGTCCACAGAGAGAGAACCCCTACCAGCACTGGCGTGTGTGATGCATATTCCCATTTCATATGAGGAGTCTTTGCAACTTTTCTGCCCCTTTATTCACCTGGGACTGTGTCTTGCTCTGTAGTTTAGCTCAGCTAAGTAGCTTGCATGACAATAGCTCACTGTCTGCCTCTGTGGCACTGTCATCCACAGATGTAAGGCACTTGTGATGAGGTTGATTTACTCCATCCTATTGCTGGTGTGTCATTTTCTAATAGTTTTTTTTTTTTTTCATACTTCTCTAGATTTCAATTAACAAACTTTCATTTTCCTTTGGGAAGCTATATCGTATGCCTAGGCATGTCTATGCAAAATGTTGTTCTGCATTAATAGTACCAGAAGAGCCAAAATGATACATTCTACTACATGTGAGTTATGGACACTCCTATAAAACCACATTTATAAACCATTTGCATGACTTCATTTGCATGTCCTCTGTGGCCATTTCATTGGACTGGAGAACAAGCTTAAATGTGTTTGGCCTCAGTGAAAAAAATCTGTCACTCCCATGATACTCCACAAGCAATGGTGCCACTGGCTGAGGAGGGATAGTGAGGCTTCAGGATAGCTGGAAAATGCTTCTTGCAGTGTAAAAACACCATAAAACACACAGTAGATGTATTCCTATGGTTTGTTTAAGATTTCATGCTGAGCTGTCCAGAAGAGTTTAAGTATTTGAAGGAAGGTTCAGAAAGCAAACAGTATGGCAAGGAGTTGTGATAATTAGTTTGAATAATAACATTGCTGCGCTTGACTAGCATTTTTTTTGCTGTCTTTTCAACAGGAAGACATTGTCATAATCTTTCTTTTATAGGTGACAAGCAAAGAGGAGATATGGCTTACTCTAAGTCCTATACCAGATTCTAGCTGAGAAGAGCAAACTAGTGTGCTGAGTTCTTGGAGAGGTACTGCTGAGAGACCATGCACCAAGAACAATTTCAAATTGAGATATATTTTAAATATTTTAAGAATCTGTGTGGTTGCATGCTGAGGGAAAGCAACCTTCACTGTTGAAAGAAAAGGTTGAAAATAGGTAGTTTCATTGAAATGGAGAACTTTAAAATGCTACTGACAGTGGGATTCGTGAAATAGATCATTTCAGAACTGTTTTTTTCTACGGCTAAGCCTTTTGCTGCTCTTTGTTAATACACAGAGTTTTGCAAACCTGAGTGTTCTGCTTCCACATTGCTTGTTCTTTGCTCCTTTATTTAAAACGATACCTACCTCTTATACATTTCCATACTTCCAAGATAAAGAATGACTTTTATTTTTGCCTTCAGCTTGTCACTGTGAATTTCTTCCGTTTTCAATTGTGCTAAGAAAAAACACCAGAAATAAGATACTTTTTATCTATCTGTAAAGTCTAGCCTGCCACACACCTCAGATCCAAATGACCATCTCAAAATGAGAGAAAGAACATGGTATGACCTTTTCTATCCTAGACTTTATTTTCAAATTTTTGACATTTTCCCTTTCATTTCTAGGTCACAGTCTTCTCTCAATTTGGGGACTTCATGTTAGAGTCATAAAATGATTGAGGCATCATCTGGAAAGCACTGTGGCATGTATGACCTCATAGCCCCAGATTGTGGAGAATTGGCTATGAATGAGATTAAAAAAGGCCAGCAGGCTGATCTGTTGAATGTAGCTCTGGGGAAAAGCTCGGGAGAGTGGTACCACCCTGTTGCACCACTGGATATCATAGTACTTAGCTCTTCTGCATGGGGTTTGCTGAGAAGTACATGTCCAAACAGATGGGACAAAAGGCATGGGAAAGGTTTTGCCTTTACTATTCCAGTGAGCAGAACACTCCCTTAGGATACAGGAGGTTTGTCTTTGTTTCTTCCTTAAGAAGACCTGAGTCAATCTCTTTCACTTCTCAGAACAGAGTCGTTAGCACCAAGTGCTTACAGGAGACTTCCTCTGGTGGGCCTAATAGCCTTATTACCCTCCTCATAATTCCTTAATCACACAGCTGTTTAAAATTAGTTTACCCTCTGCAAAGCAAATCTGTAGAATGAAACATCTTCCAGATTAAGGAGCAACTGAGTGAGATTTAGAAATGTCTTCATGTGGACAGTTAGACAGTTTTGCAGATTTATCCCTTCCTATAAAACTGCTTGCCTTGTCTTTAATTCTAGCTCCATCACTAATGTGTGGGTCCACCAATTACTAGCCCATGTTGCAGAATTCTCCTTTTTCTGAGCCATGATTTCATTTGCAAGTAGTCTGACTTTTAAAAACACTGTATCTTCATTGTTATGTGAAGTTAAAGCCAACACTAGTTTATTCAAGCTAACACACATATTCCAGAATTTGAACAGTCTTTAAACCAGGTAAGCAGTTTGAAAAGCACAGGTCAATGAGCCCAGCATCTTCTATGTTATGGGTTGACTGAAGAGGAAACTGTGTACTGTAGACAAAATCAAATTTTAGAGTTCTGTCAAATTTTCTTCCTTCAAAAAATTTTCTTCCTCCAAAGACAAGCTTGGATTGTCAGTGTTTTACACACACACACCCCTTTGTGCAGAAATGGGGAGAGTTTATTCTCCCAGAAAATATAAAAATCACAGTCTTAGGTGGGATTCAGGTGTTCAGAACACTTCCTTAATTCAGGCTTTACCAAAAGTGCTTATGTGCTGAAAATGTTCTTCTACCTGCTGGAGAACTATGGCAATATGTTATGAAAAAAGATTTTAAGTTATTGCTGCCTAACATTACTAGTAATAGATTTTGCTGTGGGGAGGAATTTGTCAAGTCAAATCTCCTGCCCTAAATGCTAATTATTGTCGTCTTTGTCACTAAGAAATTCTGTTATGAGACTAGACAGCTTTACTTAGTTAAAATGTTCCAGAAAAAATTCAACACCAATCACACTTGAAAATAAATGTTCAGTAGCACAATGAAGAACTATGCAGTAGCACACCTACTGCATGTTTACATTTCTTGATCTCCAAAAAAATTTTTATGCTTGTATTCTCTGTCTTTTAAAAACAAATATTGTGTTGATGGAAGATGTACATTTGACTGTCCTAGGGAATGATCTCCACTTTAGTGAGTGAGTTAGTAAGGTATGCCTTCTGCATGTGAACTAAACATCATTGTTTATAAAGCTCTGCAAATATGACTTTTTATGGTGAGAAGACCCATTTGCAAACTGGTTGTAATTCTGACCTTGATAAAATAAGATAGAATTTTATGCAGCATTGATCTCCTGCCCTCCTGGGGCAACTTTACCACTCTTCAAAAGTTCAAAATTTGTCTCAGTCTGAAATTTTACCCTCAAGCTCTAAGTGTGCATCTACTTGACGAAAGTCTTGTATAAAGAAAGACTTTCTATTTATAGTAGAGTAAGGTGGAGTAGAGTAGAGTAGAACAGAACAGAACAGAACAGTTGGAAGGGACTTTCAGAGGTCATTTAGTCCAATTGGCTGGCTAACCAAATGTTAAAGCATATTAATGAGGGAATTATCCAAATGCCTCTTGAACACTGACAGGCATGGGGCATCAACCACCTCTCTGGAAAGACTGTTCCAGTTTTTGACAACCCTCACAGTAAAGAATTTTTTCCTAGTGTTTTCTGCTTGCTCCCCTGTATCTCAAGAATTAGATTAGGACTAACATTGCAGGAGTGAGCATTTCCTCATGCCTACACATTTAAAGTTAGGTCCCATTTATACCACCATATGCTGTGTTTTAATGAAATCTTGCTGATCATTAATGCTGATCTAGCATTAATAGAGTTCAAAGGTCACACATATGAATTAACTATGGTATTTTACCACCTTGTGAGGCATCAACTACCATCAACTTGTTGATAGTCTAGGCACATGGTCTGAGTCTACACTTTGTGAAACATATATTCTTTAGTTCAGCCCTAATGACTGTGAGCTAATTTGCATTATCATGCATACCATTGCTCAGCTGATGGGAGGTAACTTCTGCAGCCATAATTTCATTGTGTATTTATACCTCAATTTTCATCTCATATCTTCCATAACTGGTAGAAATGCTGATATCAGTTAGGGGGAGGTTTAGTGGCTGAGAATGATGTAACATTTTGTAGTCCTGTATGGACAGAAAGATTGAAACCACCAAGATTTCATTTAGCTTACCCTCAGCTGTCAGTAACACTTTTAGTCGTCAATAACCTGAGCTAGATTGTAACCTCTGTGGTAGGGATTGTCACTTGATTAGTACAGTGTGCACTAATCAGACCCTTTGGGTAGTAACACTATATAAACATAATTTCTGCTTTATTCTATTCAAATTTTCTCATGGTAATACTACCAATCTCCTAAAGCATTCAGAATCTAGCTTTCTTTTCTCAGTCCACATCACTAGTTGTTTGTGTTGTAGATCATGATGAAACATATTTACATACATGGACCATATGGTAAATTTCACATTTCAACCAACTTGGTATGAAGAAAATCTGTCTGAACTGTGTTTAATATCTGTCCTTTTTTTTCCCCCTCAACATCAGTCCAAAACCACATGACTCCAATTAGTTCCTATCTCAAACAGTTTATTGGCAGCAATCTGTTCTTAGTATTGCCAAAATACATAAAACTGTTGCAAGTCCCATGATTTTTCATGGTTTTCTTTACTATTCAAAATTCAGATGAATACCTTAATATTACAATGAGATGAAAAGAAGTGAAAATTACCTTTCAACTCAGAAAAACAAAACAAACCAAAGCTTGGATCTAATTAACCTTGGCAAGAAAAGAAATCACTGAGAATTAAAATCTCTCCAACTCAAAACATTCAAAATAAAGCCCTCTGAAGTCCTAACAAAACTCTTGCAATAGGATTTAACTGGTACATCAGTGCTGCTCAGGCTGATGTTGATGCTCTGTATGGAGATTAATTTTACCCTCCAAAAGGAGGCTTCCTGCCAAATACATGCACTCTGTATTATTTATGTCTTCAAGTCCAGAAAATCCTGGAATTTCTCTGCTTGCTCCCCTGTATCTCACAGAATTAGGTTAAGGCAAACATAGCAGAGTGTGAGTATTTCCTCATGCATGGAAATTTACTGACATTTTAAGTTCCAAAATTTATGTAGGGCAAAGATTTCTGGGGCTCTGTGTTCATTCTTCACTCCATTGTCACTGCTGTAAAATTCTCAGATTTAAATAAAGTTAGTACTGAAGTTGCCTGGAAATTATAGTCGGCTTCCCCCAAGGGAGCTAATAAGCAAGACAATATAAGCAAGTCCCCAGAGTATGTCTTTACATTATATCCTAGAGATATGCTTTGATGACTTGCGTCAGTAATAAGAATGAGAATTAGGGACAGGATTTTTAATGTCCCCTTTAGGTAACCAGAGCATCAGATTACATTTCAGTTTTAACACAGGTAGGATCTGTTCCAACTATGAAAAGAACCGCCATTTATAAGTATTTTAATTGGACTTCTCTGGTGACTGAATGACTTTGGGGAATGAGAGAATAAAAACAAGGCTAAGAAATCAGATGGTATTTGAAATAACATTACTAGCTCCCCATACTCTGCAAACATATGAACAAAACACTGTAGAGGTTGTATCAGGGTACAAGCAGAAGAGGATAGAAACTTTTCCCTGTAGCTTAGACAGTTTAATGAATCAGGTTCAATGCTGCAATCAGAATTGCAGTACCTGCATTCAAAATCTATATAGAAGGTGCCAGAATGGTACTTCATAGAGGTCTTGCAGGCTGGAACCCCTAGCCAGTAAGCTTTGTTGAAAACAATAGCAGATTCATTATCTTCAATACAATTTTTTACATATGACTACTTTGTTAGGTTCAACATCTGGATGAGTATCTTTACTATATTTCCTCAACATCACTCCAGGTAGCAGAAATTGAAGCTTATCTGCAGGCTTAAACCAAGCCTCAAGTTATGCCTCAAAAATAAAGAAGTCGGTATAGTGTGAGGGGGGCTTGCAGGACTTCTGCCACTGTTTCCACTTTGCACCATGCCTTTAATACCACATGCTTCATTGTTGGGTTCCTCAGTACTTCCATAAATAGTGGGAAGAATAGGATGAGAAAATCATTATATTCCATTTTGTTTCAGGATTGCTGAAAGTTGAACAGACAATATGGAATCACAATTGTTCTAAGTAATAATTCCAGATAATAGCTTCAAGGTCATCTAGCAAGAGTAATGTAAATTGTACCTGAAAATGATCATTTCTCCAGGTATCTTTCTAGGCCTGATGGTTCTTTCTTTCAAAAGCATAATACATTCATGAAAATGGAAGAACTCTAGTATCAAAAGTGACAAAACTGTTTCTGGACACTGGTTACAACAGTGGGTTTGCCTGGTCAATGAGTTCTGTCTCATCCCACAGAGTCTGGATTCATGTGTGAGAAACCCTGTTAGATTTGTTTACTCCATCTTGTATAACATAAACCCTTCTAGCAACTGAAGGTAGTAAGAGAAATTTGTGACTATTGAAATGTCCCATGAACACAACCAATTTGCATATGTTGCATGCAGGATGTTTTTGGTGAAACTGATTTTGGAAATTGGTGCTCTATTTTATTTTCAAGATCCACTTGGATTTCTTCTACAGTGCCTTTCTAAAGTTACCAAAATGAGTGATTCAACCCTAACCTTACATATTTTACATAATTACCATTTATATTTCCTAAAGTGGCCTTTAAGGGAAAAAAAATAACTGTATGAAAACTGTTCTAGAGGAGAAAATATACAAATATTCTCCAAGTCAGCAAAAAATAGTTGTAAACTCTCAATGAAGTGTTATTCTGCAGGGACATCTACAATTTTATAGGATGCAATTTCACAGTTCAGGCTTGGTTTGCCATGCGTGGAGAGCAGGCTGATTGCATCAGGTGGTGGAGCATTATCAAGTCATTCTTAACTCATTGCCACAGAGGACATAAATGGCTTTCCCCACAGCAGTCACTAACAGTGACAGAGTCAACTGGTATGGCCAGTCTGATATGGGTAGAGGGAATGTTTTCCAAGCTGAAATCTGAAATGGTTGGAATGAAAAATATAGATTTTTTTTTCTTTCTAAATAAGATCTTAGGATTTCTGTAGCAATTACATGCTATACAGTTTAACAATAATGTCTCTCTCCTGTCCTCTCCAGCTGCAAGGCATTTGCTGCCTTACCACTCAAAATACTTTACTGTTTTTTTTTAAACTGCTTAAATTTCTTTTTCACTCCCACCCCTCTAAATATCTATTGGTTATGCCACTGGCAAACTTTGACTCTTTTTGCTAACTACCAGTTCCAGTAATTCTTGTATTCTGAATCTGTTTTTAGCAGGAACTTCCCCACCCTCTGCCCCCCTCAGTATTTACACACTATCTTGCATTTGTTTTGGTCCATAAATCTGATGAGCTGGACTAATTTAAATAATAAATACATATCAGAGTAAGCCAGCTGTACCGATTTGCAAGTTTATATTATTCAAATACAGATATTGACATATAGACCTACTGTAATGAATCATCACATTTTTACAAACTCGATAGAACAAAATATAGCAGCTGAATCGTAGGAGATGAATATTATGTGCTGAAAAAAACAAGTTATTCCCCTAAACTTCTACCTGATAGGAATTAATGATCGGCTGATACCAAACTATTTTTTTTGTCAAAACCAATATGGGGGTCAGCTTTTAGGTTTATCATGGAATTAGGACATTGCAATTTTTTGCAAGATCTTTTGAACATACTTAGGGTAGTGATTCTTCTTGCTAATATTATTAGTTTATTTATCTACCTTTGCTCTCTGTAGCCCAGCACCATGCCTAGCATTTATACATGCATTTAACACAACATAGTAAATGTAATCAAAAGCTGCCAGTTCTTAAAGTGGTGTTCAAAACTTCTAAACCTCAGCTGTTCACCTTATTATGGGCTTGGGACTAGAGGTGTTTCCAGTGATTCCCTCTGTGCCAGACAAAGCAGTGATGCTCCTGTAGCACTCCCCTGCCACCAAGGAAACAGATAGGTAACTTCTGTGGCTGCATTAGGTCATGAAACATCAGGGAGGTAACGAAACAAAATAAAGTTGATTGGCTAATAAAGAAAATACGGTGTATAATATTGCAGGCAGGGAGCCAGACCATTTTTGAAGGTGGCATGGGATGTATAAAAGCAGATGATAGAGGATATTCATGGAGACCACCCAAACTTTGCACAATATTAATAACAATAGGAACTATTAATAATATTTTTGTTAGCAGATTGTCCAAGGCAAACCACAGCTTGACACAATTCTATAGGCTTTGATGGACTAGCCAGTCTACTTGGGGAATAGTTGTCTCTAAGGAAGCAATTGCCTGGACAGATGTGCAATTGATTGCAGAGCTCTTCTTGCAAAATACAGAAATACGATTATGTTCTGGAAGTGCTCTAATTTGGAAATAATTCTGAAGAAAGGTACAGTGACATTGTAGGGCACAACCCATTAGGGTTTTCAGCAAACAAGTGGCTACCCACTGCTCCATCTTTCTGACAGTAAGATACTAATGAGAATAGATAGAAGCAGAGGAGATGTCATGTCAGGACGTGACATAACATGGAGGAATATTAAAAGGGTCAAGGCAGGGCATAACAATAGCCACAGCTGGCTGGGCCAAAGATCTACCTAAAGCACTATCTCACTGACCAAAAGTGAATACCAACTTTTTTATGAGTAATAGGCAATTCTATAGTTATAGTTTCTGAACTTCCAGCAAGCTGTAGCTCATGTTTTTCTCTAACCACAGGTATTACCTCTGTGCTTAATAGCTTTTGATGACATGTTATTCCAGTAGTCTAGTTAACTATGTTTGGAAACCATGAATCACGGTATGCATAATAACCTGTGTCAATAAGTGGCACAATTTAACTGTACTTTGGGATAAGAAATATCTCATTTTGTTCGACATACCACTGTAGATTTTAATATGATTTTTCCTAATTCTTAATAGGCATAACTGTTCCAGTCATATAACCTCCAACTGTATCTTGACAGTGTGCTTTCAACTATGCCATCACACGGTTAACATGGCTTCATTGTAAAGGTTTGGCAGAATATTAGTTTTCTCAGTCTTGATAAGTAGAGAAGGCTCCAGAGCCCTTGGTCTACTGTATAGTGATGCATATTCTATGATTCTATGATATTAATCACCATCAGGCAGCATCAACAGAACAACATTCCACTACTGAGCAGCAGAAGACAAAGGCTGATTTCCAAATAGTCAAGCCACATCCCCAGGTGGACCCAAAAAGCTTCCCAGAAAGTTTGTTTTAATTTTGGTAGCCAATTTTACCAGAAGGTCATCATAAGTCTGAGATCTGCCACAAAAAATGACAAAAATTGTTTTTTTAGTGGACTGGGAAACTGTTTACATTTCCACACTACAGAAACATTATGGAAGTAGGAAATACATACAATTAATTTGGAAGGAGTTCAGTTTCAGTTCTCAGTTTAGGCTGTAGTTGAGTATTCACCTGATTCATGTTTAGAAACCTGTACCAATGTTCAGAAACTATCTGATGGCATTCACATAGCTGTATTCACTGGACAGATTTACAGATTTTCAGACACAATTTTATTTAGTTAAAAAGAAATATTGCTGCTGTGGAATATTGAGGTAGGTGGTTGAACTGGGTTTTCTTGGAATTGTGTTGTTTATATGGCTTGTTTTATACTAGCAAGTGTTCTTGTATTTAGGAAAAACAAAGTACATTCAGTTCCTATTCACCCTTTTCATGCCATTGATTTTATAGACTTCTGTCATGTCCTCCCTCAGGCATCCTTTTTTCAAGCTGAAAAGCCCCAGTCTGATTATCTGTGTCTTGTATGAGAACTATTCCACACATTCGATTTCCCATATTTCCCTGTTTTGATTTTTTTCTAGTTCTTGTATTTTGTGATAGGGATCCAACACAGCATCCTACAAGCAAAGTGTCAGTCACCATACATTTAAATTTAATAATGGAATAATAACATCTTATGTTTTGTTCTCTCTGTCTTTTCTAACAGTTCCCAACACATAACACATTTTGACTAGTCCTCCTGATCAGCAAATTGCCAGTTTTATCTGCCATTATTTGATTAGCTGTATCTATGATATATTATCTGTGATCTACATAAAACCTCAGATACAACTGATCTTACATTCTTCCCTCTCATGAGTGATATGATGGACTTTGGTGGCATTATGAAGGTGTGTCAGAGCTTCAGGATCATATCCTGTGTTAAACGAGAATCTCTTTGTCGAAACCACTAGCTATATGAAATACATGAGAAGTCTCATGGTTAGTTGTCCAGTCCCAACACCTATCTTCTCCTATAGAACTAAAACTCAGACAAATCTTTGATCATCAAGACATGCTTCTTTTTCAAATGTTTTGTGTCACTAAACATCATATTTCATGCTAACTAAGACTAGTTCATGATATTGGGTTGAAATACTCTTAATTCTATATGAGTTCCATCAGAAGAATGATTTCAAGTGAAGTTTGCTCAGAAGTTTTGAAATCATTTGGATCTGAAGTTCCCAGTGAGACTGAGAAAAGGATAAAGTTGAAAATGTGTGAACTGAAATCAAGAAAAAAACAGTACAGATAACCTCTCCATGAGTGCAACGTCTTGAGTTTCAATGAAATCTAGTGAAAATTAGTTCAGCTAGTTTCTAAGTCCTTTACTTGCAACAGTACTTTCAGTACCACCTCTATTTTCATTCTTTCCTTGACTTGGTTTTCATGGTTCATTGTGCAAGAATGAACAAAAATTTATTTTCTCAGGCAGCCTTCTGAAAACTGTTTTTCTTATTATTCAACAGGAATTGTTCCTCTGTTAAAATATAAGATACCAATATGTAAGGATTTATTGCCCATTTTTACCTCTCACAGTTCTAAAACATGAGTACAGTACTTGCTGCTTTGGTAGAAAATGAGAAAATTAGTAAAAGATTGAAAAGTAGGCTTCACTAAAGAGAGAGTGTTGAATACTTCTCAAATTTGCTCTAGTTCAAAACATTAGATTCAGAAATCCATTATTTTGGAAGAGGACAGTGGAAAACTGTCATCTTTGTACCAAATATGCAAACAAGATTTTCCAAATTGTTCAGGTGAAATAGGAGGCAAAACCCTGTTCACTCAGGATCCTTTGAACCTTCCAGGTCCTAATGTAGGACTGAAAACATTACAGCTGAAGCTATGTGAACTGAACACGGTGCAAAACACCTGCGCGAAGAACAATCTCTGAGTTATAACCGAGTCTAGCAAATTGTCTCTTGGAATTTATAAACCCAGTCACCTTAAATTTTCTCTTGAGTCACTGCACACCTATGATCAGAATTATTCATTATTGTGGACAAATGAGAGACTAGAGGATGATGAATTTAGCACCTTTATTATAGTGAGGTTTCCTGTTACCTTTGAGCAGGCTCTGAGAGTATGATGCTCATGAAATACATGTAGATAACTTAGAAAGTATTGCTATGAATCTCCCTAAGTCATAGCTGAACCAAGCATCACATAGCTGAACCAAGCTGAACTCCAGCAGAGCCAAAGAAGCTAAAAAATTAGCTGGGTGGTGATCCAGTGTACGTATCATACATATGTATCGAGAACTTTTACAGTCTGAGTTGTAAGAGACAGAAGGAGGAAACTGATTCTATTTTCAAAGATTTTTTGAACTGAAAATAATTATTAGAATGAGTCACTGGGGATGGCTGTGGAGAACTGCTGTGCTTTTGGATCCTATTTGGAAATTAACTGTGGGACTATTTTTTAACTCCTTAGTACTGTCAGAAAAATTTCTGTTGGTGGGTACACTGATGCACAGAATTGTTATCACTACTGAAAAACCGTTCTGGAAGAGCCCAGCTGGGGGCTTGGGCTCAGAATAGACACACAGAGATGAAGGTTAGAGAGATCGTCTGCTCAGGCACAAATCACTAAGGTAATATAGCCCATGTTGAAATTTTCAGAAATACATACCTAAGATTTTGGGGAGCTGCAAGACACTCCTTGAAGGAGGGCAAGGCAGAAGCTAAGGATTGACCTCCACACAGGCAAGGTACTCTCTAACAGGGTGCTGTTCCACAGGGTCTGAACACAACCAGGTTGGAGATAGTGGCAGGCTTCATCAGGGCAAGACCTAGGGATGCTTTTGGGGTCCAGATATAAGGATTCTATCATCTGAACAAAAGCTGTCACGAGTCTAAATCTCATTGTTTTTGCTTTTAAATTATTTACTCTAGTATGGATTCAACTTCAAACCACAGATGAAACATCTGAACACTGGTGACAATTTGTATTTGGATCCAAACACCCTTAGCACCAGGGGCTGGTTATTTGGAAGCAGACTGGAATTTTGTGCTTTGTTGCATCTCTTCAAAGCAAATTCTACCCATGTGTCCTCAGGCAGTTCACAAATGGATGTCACTTGAAGGATTCTTGGTTTCAGTGGCAGCTATTCATGGTATCACAGGATGCCAAAACTGCTACCCAATCCTTGTTATTTAAGTGGCATACTGCATCACTGAGAATTAGTAAAACAAAGCAATGCCCATTACTTCTGCATCTCTTGGAATGAGATTTGCCCCTGTCTTCTGACTCCAAATAATTAAACAGGCATGTTATTTTTAAGCAATTGATAATGCTGGCAAAAACGGGATAGGTGGTTTGGCATAACTAAAGGTGTGTTTTAGCAGAAATATATAATCAAGGCCCTGATTACTTATAATCAATAAAATTCTAAAGTGCCATAGGAGTTTTGGTCTGATTTTACTGGTTAGGAAAAAACTGTAAGGAAATGATATTACTGCACAGGTCCCGTTATATAAACTGAAGATATTAAACTGAAACAGATGTGTTGATTTCAACTTGGCTCAAAACACACACAAGAAGCAATGTTTGCCAAATGGAAAAGGATAAAAATCAGTTGATAAAATGTTATTTTCATGCATCTCAGATAATTACAACCAGTGGGCAGTGAAACATAATTAAAATCTATAAAGAATAAGCTGGCAGTAGCTGACAGGCTGACAGTAGATGTTTCGGAGGGAGGTAAAATCCTTGTCAGTGAACCAAGCCAGTAGGTGAGTGGTACTACATAAGGAAAAAATTGAATTTTCTATGTACCCCATGACATAAGATGTAATACTCATTTATGATGACTTTCATGTCTAAAAAAAGTATTAATGGTTGTAACATTAGCTTTCTTTTTAAACTATATCCATAGTATTTCACTTAATGACCTTGTGCAATACTATGTCAGTCATAAGTAAATACTTTGCTTTGTAACTGGAATTTAGTGCCTTTTAATTTCCAACTTATGTTGTTATATGATGGGACAAGTTTAATAAAAGGAGAGACTGATCAGTTTATTACTATACCAGTAGCAATTTTGTACACCTCTATCAAGTCTCCTGTTACTCTTTTCCTGCCTGGGTTAATCTCTCATCCAATATAAATGCCACCTTCCCTCTACCTCTACTCTGGACTTTATCAATCTCTGTTTTATCTTTTTTGAGAATGAGTAAAGCACAACCGAGTTCACTATTACAAGTGAAAATCAATCATTTTTATATGGTGTTATAAATTTCCTATATTGTTTCTATCAATTTCAAAATGTAGTCTTTTAAAGTCATTTCTAAAATTTGGCATTTTTCTTTAAGGCAAGAAGTCTTCATTGTACCTCCAGCATGGAAACAGATGCATCCAAATTGAATTTTTATTTGGCCCTTTCAAGAGGGCCAAATTTTTTTATAGCTATGCTTTGTTTTCCTCAGGAGTTGGAAACTAATGAGCTCAAATTGGATAGCACTGTGTCTAGGATACTGTTAGAGGAAATGCTGATTAGCTAGTGAGCCAAAACCATAGCCACAATTTGCTGTTGATGGCTAAGGCAGACAATTATTGAGTTCATCTACAAGCTAACTCTTAAATAGAATGTATTTAGCTAGCTAGATTCAATAACAGTGAATCATATTCATTCAATGCAGGGGATAGAATTAAATTTTGAGTGATGGTCTAGAGGTAATAACAGAGTGGGTGTTACTGTTTTTAGTTTAGAAGTGGTTGTTTTTCTGAATTAGGGTTCTGAGTATTAGGGAACTGTGATATGAAGACAAATCAGTAAAGTATTCAGTTATTTAAATATGGCTCAAAAGCACTAATATGACATTCTCTTGGAAATCAGTAGAAGATGGGTTTGGAAAATTTCAACAGTGACCTATCTGCATCTTAAAGTGAACAGACATGGACTTCTTCCTGTACAAATATCAACCTTTCTCCAATGTGTTCTTAACTTGGAATATAGTAAAAAATGTAGGTCTGTATGTTAACCCCAATTCACTCTATGTCTTATGACAGATCACACAGATCGCCTGCCCTGCTGGTGAGTTATGAAGGTATCTAGCATTAAGTTAATGCTAGATTCTGCCTTGCTCAGTGGAAGCAAAATAATACAGGGGTGTCTTAGGATCTACTACTTTTCAGGAGGTCATGACTGAAAAACACCGCATGGTCAGTGATTATCCAAACAAGATTAGCATTACATTACAACGCTATATATAAATCATATATATATATATATATATATAAAATATTTTACTCTTCTGGCTCTGAGGTTGTTTTAGCTGCATTTCTGAAGAGTTTGAAGGATTTTTGGAGATTTGTGATGGATATTCTCCAATAAGAGACATTTACATGAATGTGAACAACTATAAATAATTTGACAGATCTTATACTGTGAGTCCAACTAACATTATTTCTTTCTGTTTTGTTCAGTTATTGATTTATAGTTTCACAATGACCACGTACCAAATTGGTTATTTTACTTTGAGCAAAATTTTACTTTGTTGTTAATATTTGTAGTCCTACTAATTTACTCTGCCAACTTCTCTAAACCAGTATGAGTATAACAATATGGAAAAAAATGATTACAAATTATTTTTGGTTAGAATTTTTTGTTGCCATAATATTGTGCTAAGAAAATAGATATCTTGGTGAGACAATTCATTAATTAATGGTACTATAAAAGGCACCTTCCTTATATAATTTAGTTCTGTTTTAATAAAGACAACTTGAAAACAGCTGATCTTTTTTTCTTTAATATTGAAATATGTCACAGTAAGGCATTTATAAGGAGATGAATGATGCCTAAAAGCTATGTTGGAACAGTCATCCCACAGTCTCACATCTTTTTTATTTATTAGATCTATAATTAATCCTCACTTATACCAAATGTGTGTGACTCAGATGCACTGACAGAGGGTTGATGACAAAACATGTTATTGTTGATGTTGTAGAAGATGCACTGTGAGTGTTTTCCAAGGCTTGGAGAACATCCCCTTTTTCAAGCTGTTTACTCAGTAATTACAACTCGCAACATGAATTATTGTTGTCCCCCCACTTTTTTTTTTTTAATTTAATTATTATTATTTTAGTTTTAACCCAGTCCTTAATGAAATTCCAGAAGCATCCCTCTTTCCAGGCTTGCTGGATTTTTTTTCTTTTTTTTTTTTCTTTTTATTTTTTTTCTTCTGTATTTAGACAGTCAGCTAGAATGACTAACCTAGGTAAAGAAGCTGACCAGCCAGGCTTCACAACTCTATTTGCATCTCCAAAACCCTGGAGGACAGAAAAGTCTTTTAATTGGTGATGCAACCTCAGTAGGAGCATGATTTTAGGAAATGAGGCCTACACTGGTGTCTTCATACTGGGCATACTAGCTCTGGTTGCCATGGTAATCTGCTAGAGCATGCTAGGTCCACCGATGTGGAAACAAGATGGCTTCCTCATTTGTTTAGCCTTAAGGAAAATTACAAATATTAACAAATTATTAAAAGGCTAACAAACACTCAGAAGACTTGACCTAAATAAACAGCATTGTGTCAGATTACTAATAGCTGCAGAAGTTTTACTTCTGTGACTCCCTCCTGAAAGTCCTTAGTTAAAGAAGATTTTGTTACCCTAAATATTTGTTTTTCTGTACCTGCAAATAAAATCCTGTACTTTGAGTGTTAAGGTGGACCTCCTGTTCAGTTAGATGGATTTAGTTTGTCAATCAATTGGCAAGGAATTTAAAAGCTGAATAACAACCAATACTTTTATGAAGATAAAAACTTTTATGAATATAAAAAATTTTCTTGCCACTTTACCCAGGAAGGATCTCCCATATTTCACAGAAAGCTTTTTGCTGGTGTGGAGTGGCTGACAAACACATGCATTCCTCATCCCCACAGAGTGAGGTCTCAGTGCCATCAGCTTTGGCAAGGCTGAGGAGGGTGACACTTGTCAGGGAGAGGAAGCGTTGCATTTGAAGTTGGGGCTTTGAGGTTGGTGGAAGAGGAAAATTAAATGCAGGCGTGACAAAAAGCATACTAATGAATGAACCCATCTGTTAAAAATATAGGCAGAAGTGGCAGCCAAAATCCGTAGCTGCAGATACTGTGGTGGCAGGCTCATATGGGGGAACCACAAAGTCAGTAGAAAAGTAGATTGTATCTTTCAAGATTCTCAGTCAAATGGTTTGTAATTTCAAAGCAGCTGATTAGTTGGTGCAGTCCACTTCCTCAGTGCCTGTTCCCTAACAAATGAAAGATGCAGGTGAGGAATTTCACAAGTTACTGAAAGAAACATTTAAATAAAAGACTTGTTTTGGTAAGTCTTACAACATATGAAGCCTTCACTGGGTACTTAACATTATTTGGAGTCTGAATGATAGAAGAAACCAATTAACAGAGAAAACACATGGGACAAATTTACTATTTCCCTGCTTGAAATGTATCAGTGACAGATACATATTTGTAGGCTCAAGTTCCCCATCTAGATCTGCATCCTTTTGTACATAAACAGAGAAACCATGCCTTTGCTTCCTTAGCTAGTTGTAAAATCTAAATGCTTTGTTTTTTGTTCTGGCTCAGCAATCAGACAGATTTCTGGTGGAAATTCATGCATGTTATTTTCCTAATCGGGGTGATTTTCTAAACTGTAGAAAATATACCAACATTGAGATTTCATTTTTAAAGTAGAAAAGCTGTCCAAGAAATGCAAGATTAAATTAAATGAGATGATCTTCCCACCAAAACAAAAACCAAAACCAAAACAACAACAAAAACCCACGTTCCAACATTTATGCTGAGAATCTGAATTGCTTGGATTCTTATTGATAATTGGAACTGTGATTCTTTCCATTTCTATGAATTTCCTTCCCATAAATTCACCCTTGCAATGGAAATAATAGTATGTGATTCTGTTGTTTTTCAAGAGTATTTATTTGAAATTTCAGTAGTCAGAGCATACATTTACTCTCCGAAGGCAATAGGAAACGTGGTAGATCAGGACATATAACATGACAACCTGAATTTGTTTATTGATTTTTTTCTGGCTCTTTTATTATTTTAATACATTATGATGTAGTACACCTTATTCCAGGTATATTGCCTGTGTACATAATTGCACTTATACCTTTCCTTTTATTTTGTTTGTCAATTAAACAAATCAGTGACCTCTGTGATTGCTTTTCTTGGTGTACTGAATTTACTTCAAATATCCTTAAATAAGATAAAAAGTTGTATGTGATCTCTCACCACTTTTGGCCCAAAGGTCTAAAGTCTTTTTTTTTTTTTTTGGTAATGCATCTTGTATGTGGTTATGTGGGTCTTCCTAAGTGTAGCTATGGTAACTTTGCATTGTGATTATCTCTGGTCTGGCATCTCAAGTGTAAAATTTCTGATGTGCTTTATGAAAAATTGTGCCAATACTTCATCCTTAAATGACCAGTAAGATTTACAAATTGAGGAGAATAGGGAGAATTCCTGTTTGATTGTGAATGGACACAAAACAATTTGGTGTACCAAATAATCTAGTCAAAACTTTGGGTTTACAATTGAAATGTATCCAAATTTGGGGTATTCAAATAGAAAACTACAAATCTCCTGAGAATAATTCAAGATTCTTTCATGAGAATTCTGCATTTTTTAATTTTTTTTAACACATGTTCCTTGGAAAGACCTGTCCTGCCTAGCCCTTGATTCTAGATGTTCTATTTTGGAACATTCACTGAGCAAGTTAAGAGGAAGTGTGAACACATATATGAATGAGAAATGCCTCACTCCACAGTTTCAACAGTGAAAGCTTAGTTCTGTCTCAGTTAAGCATTACAAAAAGCTCTGGGTGCACAGTTGTTTTCATTTTAAATAATTTGTCTATCACAATAGGATTAGGTTCCCAACCATTTGGTTCTGAAAAAACAAACAAACAAACAAACAACTTTTTCAACTATTTCCTAAGAGCTTCAACTGGATGAAAATCACTGATAGATGTGACAGGAAGAGAGGTTACATATTAAACACAGAGCAGGAAAGAGGATTTGAAAATGAAGTATGAACGGGAAAAGAACAATGAACTGTTAGATAAAGATAGTAGTAGAAGATTCTGGAAAAAGGAATGTGATGACTTAAAAGATTAAAAATATTTAGAAGACCATTCAACTACTTTTTACAAAGAAAGATGTGGTTGCTGGATATGGCTTTGTGCTGTGTTCCTTTGTAAATCTCTCCTTGGTAATTAATCACTTGTTCTGGTACAGAAGAAGAGTAACATATTTTTCCCTTTGAATTGTTTCATGTCTTCATTGTTGAATGCATTCTGGACTGCAGAGACATTGTAGAAAGTGCTCTTGAAATTCTTGGGTGATAATAACTACAATGACTATCAGGAAGGGACAAATTCTGGCTATGAGTACATACTATATGTACCATTCTACTCTCTTCGAGTGAAGAGGTCTTCCTCTCTGTGAAGTCCTCATTGCCATTTCTAGATTTTTTTTTCTTATGAAAATAAATTATTTTTATATGGTGGAAATGATTTGGTTATTCACTACATTTTTGTGTGGTGGATCATGGGAATCAGAGGTTTGCTTAATGTCAATTAGCAAATAGGCAATACAAAAAAAAAAATAAAAAAAGGAGGAAGAAAACATTTTCTGTCTCAACAACTGAGGTTATCCCTGCAGTGAAGAAAAAAAAGTGAAGGATGAAGTTACCCTATCACATGAGGACTGGGTGAGGGAACCAATCTGGAACCACTTCTCAGAGGCAGCCTGAAGCCGTTAACTGTGAACCGATTGTGAGTACTTGTCCTATTTATGCTTGGGCAGAAACAAAAGAGATTTCCCACCCTGGAGGTGAGGTGGTAACGGAGCTTTTTTTCTTATCTATCACCCATGTCAAAGTCAGGCTTTGTTCAAATCAAGGTTAAACTCAACATGGCTTCTCTATTGGTCTTTTCTTTTCCCATGTGTATCAAGAGTTTATTACCTTTTGTCATGTCCAGAAGCAGCTGCTACCTCTGTGTGCAGTTCAACTTGTATTTAAGAAATTCAGGTCGTCTTTATTATTTCAGAGAGAACACTTAGTAACAACTAGTTAACATTGTGGT